>NC_069503.1:656389694-656612194 GCF_027579735.1 Bombina bombina | reverse complement strand
TATATTCCTAAGTTTAGTTGTATATAAGGTTGAGGTGCTTGTGTAGGAACTTACTAAATGCAAATAATGAATGTTAACGGTTTCTTTTCCATAGTATTCAGACAAAATGTATGACTACAGGAGTAGTTGACACAATAATTAGAATTCATTTAGAGTAAATAGATGGTCATAGTATACAGTCATGGCCAAAAATATTGGCACCCCTGTAAAAAAGAACTGTGATATTTCACATGTCTCTTCTATTGCAACAAATGACAGCAAGTGTATTAAGATTACTATACACATATCAACCAATTACTAATTCTGCCATTGAATGGCTCGCTAACATTACCAAAAAACCATGTTATATGACAAACACAATAACTTGAATTATATATGTATAGCATCATTAAAAACCTTTTCATTTGTTTAATGCAATGTTTTAGTTATATATGTAAAAGGAAAATAAAACTGACATTGGTATATACCACCTTAAACATATGGAGGCAAATCTATTATCCAATCAAAAAGCACATAGCAACTGACAAATGAAACAAGAAGTCTGGAATCAAACAGTCATTTAGCATCTTGATAAAGCCCGTGTGAGGGTGAAATGCGTAGAATCAACTGACTGTTTTTAACAAAAGCTTTGTCAAGCATACTGCCATATCTGGATACCAAGCAAGCACAGATTGACATACACAAAGAACTGTGTCTATCCGTACACCTGTGTATAATCTGGGAGTGTCTGAGGGCACGGTAGAGACAGGTTTTGAAGGACCGATCCATCCCTACAAAGGGACTGCCCGATTGGCGGCACAAGTATCCCAGGAGTTCCTAAAAACAGGACCAACGCAGCATTGGTGAACTGAAAAAAACTCCAAGGACTATCTAAGGATAAAGAGGAGTCACATTTGCAACCTATGATCTATGAAATAGTTCTATAGCTAGCAATATCCATTTTAGCTATGACTAAACATTGCAGTCACCATGGCAACTTAGATCGCAATCGCACCAGTGCACTGGTAACTTTGGAAACACTGTAACGCCAATTGTATTCAAATCTACGTCACATGAGTAAAGAGTCCTATCAGACTTATTAGTAATCCAATCACGTGATATCCTTGTATTCACAGAAGTATACTTTGTATCAACATTCATACGTTGAACTTTGCACAGCTTCTTTGCACAGCTCCTATGTGTATGTGCTATTTCGTAACAAGGTGGTAATTATCCAAGTGTTTATTGAAGCGCCTCGTTTGTTTTATTGTATATGAGTCAATATTATTTTATATTGTTTTATAGTATTGTACTATTGTTCTTAGCCAATATTAGAGACCACACTTTTAGGTCATGCAAATAAATTAATTTTTTGATATTTAAACACCCTGTTCACTTACACATTATTTCCATTATATATTTGTAATAGCATCATATATATATATTTTTGACAATACACACAACACAACATACAGTATTTACACAATATTGATATTTCCATCCCGGCTCCATCGATTGGAGGGCCAACTATACATTTTTTACAAATATTCACATATCGTCTGTTTTGAGGGACAGGCTCTTTTAGTTTGGCAAAGGACAATTGTTTCTAGTGCTGCTTATATTTTGATATATTTACACCCCTGCATTTCTGTCAGATAATGCATCACTTCACCCAGAAAACTGTTGCAATTACAAATGTTAAGGCATTCTCGTGTTTATCTGACACGTTCCAAACAAAACTCCAAAAATTTACTGGACAAAATTATCGTCACCCTCAATTTAATATTTGGTAGCACACCCCTTGGAAAAAATAACTGAAATCTATTGCTTCCTGTAACCAACAATGAGTTTCTTACACCTCTCTACTGGAATTTTGGACCACTCTGCTTTTGCCAACTGCTCCAGGTCTCTCCGATTGGAAGGGTTTCTTTTCCCAACTGCTGTTTGGAGATCTCTCCAAAGGTCCTTTATGGGATTGTGATCTGGACTCATTGCTGGTCAGTCCAGTACTCTCCAGCACTTTTTCTTAATACATTTCTGGGAGCTTTTTAATGTGTGCTTTGAGTCATTGTCCTGCTTTAAGACACATAACCTCTTACAGAGACCCAACTTTCTGACACTGGACCTTACATTGCACCACAGAATTCTTTGATAGCCTTCAGATTTCATTATGCCATGCACACAGTCAAAACATCCAGTGCCTGAAGCAGAAAAGAAATCCCAAACATCAGTGAACCTCCATCATGTTTGACTGTAGGGACTATATTATTTTCTTTAAAAGCCTAATTTCTATTTCTGAAAACAGTAGAATGGTGGGCTTTACCAAAAAGATGTAATTTTGTTTCGTCTGTCCACAGCACATTCATCTAAAAGGATTTTGGCTTCCTCAGGTACGTTTTGGCAAACTCCAATCTGGCTTTTTTATGTTTCTGTGACAGCAGAGGGGTCCTCTTGGGTCTTCTACCATAGCATCCGTTTTCATTCAGATGGCGACGTATAGTGCAAGCTAACACATTTGTACCCTATACCTGAAGGTCAGCTTGAATTTGTCTGGAAGTTGTTTGAGGTTATTTATCCACCATTCGACCAATCCTTTGTTGCAATCTTTGATCAGTTTTTCTCTTTCATCCTCATCCAGGGAGATTAGCTACAGTGCCATGGGCTGTAAACTTCTTGACAATGTTGCGCACAGTGGACACTTTAACATTAAGATCTCTGGAGATGGACTTGTAACCTTGAGATTGTCCATGCTTTTCCGCAATTTTTGTTCTTTTCTCTATGCTCAGTGTGGCACACAGAGACACACAACAGAAAGGCTGAGTCAATTGTTCACCATTTTACTGGTTGCTGTTGTGATTTCTATATTGTCAGTACCTGTTAATTGATACAGGTGAGTTTAATTACAAATTACAGGAGCATCACAAACTTACAATGCAATTATTTCTTACAATTTTGAGAAAACCCGTTTATTCCCTTTGAATTTTTTTAAACTATGGCTGTTTTTCAGACCCGCTCTCTGTACTCTTCTGAGTGGGTTTGTTTTTATTACACAGCGCATCGGCTGTATAGTCACATTACACATTACACTAAGTTGAGCTCGCTCCTGCTCTGTCTGACAGCAGGAGCGAGCTGCACTTAGTGTTATGGCGAGGTCGGGCCGGGCTGTGACTATACAGCTGGCCCGATGCGCTGTGTAATAAAAACAGACTATGTGCAGAATTATATTACATTATTTTTTTAGGTTTACTGACACTTTAAGTAATGTTAGGGTTTTTTCTTTAAAATAATGTTTTAGTTTTTTTGTTTATTTAAAGGAAAGGTTAGTTTTTATTAATTTTTCAGGTAAGTTTTTATTTTTTTAAAGGTAGTTCATTTTTTCTATAGGTAAGGTTATTCTATTTTGGGGTAACTTAGAAGGTGTTAAGTTAGGGGGTTTAGATGTTAGGGTGTTACTTTGCAGTAGGGGTTGCTTTACCTTTGTCCCTTTTGATATTGAAAACTCTGTAGCTATTCTAGTTAGTGTGAAAGCATTAAATAGGACTCAAAACTATTGCCCATATGCCAAGCTTGTTATCTTTGTTTACTGCAGTAAATAGCTTTTTTAGACATGTTCCTCTTTGTTCTTTGTGCAATCCTTCTACTTCATGATGGGTCAATGCACTTAATATATTAATAGTGTTATTGTTTTTGATGTTGCTTGCATCTGTATTTTGTACTCTTCAAAATGACATGATCTCATATTACCAACGGTACTTTTACATCAATAAGAATAGCTGTAGTGAAGCTGATATGCACATAAAAAATACACAGATGGACTAATAATGGAGAAAGTCCATAATATTTCTATGATGTCACATAATATTTACTAAAGCTCTTTACCAGCATAGTCCATAAAATATATATCTTACCTATAACCTCTTCTTCCATAGACGTCAATAGAGCATGAAAACTGAACAAAAAACACCCATACTAGCTCACTAACCAAAGCCCAACAATGTGTTCTTCACATAGAATATGTTATATTTATTTTTAAATACATATTATATATATATATATATATATATATATATATATATATATATGTGTGTTTACCTATACATATCCATATCTGAACATATATCAATATAAAATCCCTGATGAAGTGCCGTAATGGGCAGGAAACGCGTTGGATGTATCCTTCTGTGGTGATGGATTGCTTTACTATTGTTTATGTGCAATAAACCTTAAACTTTTTAACCTCTCCTGAAGCCTGAAATCCCAGTCATTCCTTTGTTTGTATGCTCAATATAAAATTGTTCCTATTATTAAAGAGATACTAAACCCATTTTTTTTTTCTTTCATGATTCAGATAGAGCATGAGATTTTAAGCACCTTTTTAATTTACTCCTATCATCAATTTTTCTTTGTTCTCATGCTATCTTGATTTGAAAAAGCAGTACTGTAAGCTTTAGAGCCTGACCATTTTTTGTTCAGGACTTGGGTAGCACTTGCTGATTTGTGGCTAAATGTAGCAAACCAATTAGCAAGCTCTACCAAGGTGTTGAACTAAAAATAGGCAGGCTCCTAACCTTTTATTACTGCTTTTTCAAATCAAGATAACATGAGAACAAAGAAAAATTGATAATAGGAGTAAATTAGAAAGTTGCTTAAAATTGCATGCTCTATCGGAATCATGAAAGAAAAAAATATGGGGTTAGTATCCCTTTAAAGCAAGCATCCTTGATTCTTTGGGCCAGAAGTAGAACCCCAAGAAGGATACACCTTTAATGCAGGAGCACTACAACTTCTGTGTTTGTTTAAGCTGTCCTTAGTTAACATTGATGTCACAAATTCCAGTAGGAAGAAGGCAAACATTGAGATTTCTGGACAACAAGCTAAAGGTCCAGTTAGCAGTAAACGTAAGTGGGCCTTAGGAATACCATCACCTTGTAATCTATTATTCCTGTTTCTTGAACTATGTATATTAAATTGATTTTACTGTCTTTTTATACTTTACAATGTTTTACTTTTGGACAGGGCAATGAAAGTAAAGAGTTTGGTACCACCAGCCTATGTTCTTGTGCAATTGAAAAAAATTAATAATGCTTTTGTTCTCTTTTGCTGGGTAATCAGACTGAAAGACACCTGAATAATGTGGTTTGTTTTACCTCCCTATTTTAGTAGAAAAATATTAACCCTAATCCAATCACGAGTATTGTGATAATGTGGATTGTATCAACTCTGTAAGTTGGACTTGGTAAGATATACATTTTATGGACTATGCTGTTTACGAGCCTTAGTAAATCATATGCAACATCTTGACAATATTATGGACTTTCTCTATTATTAGTCTATCTGTGTAATTTGTTTATGTGCATATCAGCTACACTACAGGTATTCTAATTGATATAAAATTGTATTTGGTAATATGAGATCATGTAATTGTGAAGAGTTCAAAATACACATGCAAGCAACACCAAAAACAATAATTACACTATCAATTTATTAAGGAGCAGATTCCGAGTAGAGCACAAACATTTGCGGGCAATCGATATTGGGTTTTCCTGATTGTTTGAATGCAGATTAAATTGCGCTGGTATTAAAAGTTTAAAGTAAGTGGGATCGCTTGAGCGCAATTGCAATTTACTCTAGAATGATTACAGTGTCCTCAGAGCTGTGGTTAACTGTGTTGCAAAACAAAAAAGTTGCACAAAACACATCAAAAATACATTACAATGTACAGTTACACTTATAATAACATCATCTAAAAAATTGTTTTAAAAAAATATTGCAGACAAAAGTTATAAAGGCTCAAAGATATGAGGTTTCATGTCTAAAGATGTATATGTGTATATGTATATATATAAATATTTATTTATAAATAAATATAACATATTCTGCTATGTGCAGAACATTGCAATGTGAATGGAATATTCATATTTCCATGTCAGGTTAGAGCACATGTGAACATGCATCTCGGGTTAGCATACGAGTAGGGTGTTATTTTTTTCCAATTTATTTGCTCCATTGACTTCTACGGGAAATATATGAATGCACGCGCGATATTGTATATTTGGCATTTTGTGCATGTTGGGTTAGCACAAGCGTGGTAACTTTTTTCTTTCAACTTGTAATATAGTGCAGCCGGACACGCACAAAAAAAGTGTACTTCTAGCGCAATTAGTGCTATAGCGAAAGCATTAAATAGCACTCTACTTGTTATCTAGCCTTAAAGGGACATTATACACTCATTTTTTCTTTGCATAAATGTTTTGTAGATGATCTATTTAAATAGCCCATAAAGTTAGTTTTTTTTAGAAATGTATAGTTTTGCTTATTTTTAAATAACATTGCTCTGATTTTCAGACTCCTTACCAAGCCCCTAAGTTTTATGTGAATACCGTCAGCTACCTTCTCCAGCTTGCTCCTGTTTGTGTAAAGGGTCTTTTCATATGCAAAAGAAGGGGGAGGGTCTTATTTCCCACTTGCAGTGGGCTTTCCAGCTACCTTTACAACAGAGCTAAACTGACAGCTTCTAAGTAAGTTTTGAAACAGTTTTATACTGGATTTTTATATCAGTATCTGTGCATCTTATTCTTTATAGTAGTGTCTTTTACATGCAGTTATATGAAAATTAGTGTATACTGTCCCTTTAAGTGTATTAACACATCTTGAAGTTGAAAGAGGATTACACAAAGAACAAAGGAACATGTCTAAAAAAAGCTATTTACTGCAGAACCCAAAGATAACAAGCTTGGCATATAGGCAATAGTTTTGAGTCCTTTTTAATGCTTTCACATTGACTGATATAGGAACAGGACTTTAAATTACAAAAGGGACAAAGGTAAAGCACTATAATCATTGCATGAGATGACAGCTAACTTTGTTGGAGTCAAATTATTACAGATTTTAAATACATACCACAGGGTTGCCTTGAATCAATAGATTCCCATCAACTCTAGTGCATTAAAGCAGTATGCATTTATTATTAGAGGATGTAATCTCCCCTAAAGATATTGGCTTTAATGCTGTAATTAATCCTGAAATAACAGACACATGCAAGGAATACATATGAAGAGGTTATAGGAACACACTCATTAGGAAGTGTGTAAGGAAATAACTGTAAGTACAAGCATATGGAACTATGACTCACACCAATTGAGACATTGAACAAATCTTATATACTAAGATATTTTATTAAGATGTCAAAACTATGAAAATATATTACACTTTGTAAGACATCATTAAGGCTAACTGTCAGGTTAGGAAAAGTCCAGAAGAAGACCCAAATGCTAGGGCGAACTTAAATATCACCCTTGCACTCTGAGTTTAATGCAGGACGTGACCCCATGACAACCTCTAAAAAACAATGTACTCATGATATGGAGCAGGGTTAGCCTGAGTCCAAAGTAATTCAAGATATTAGCCAAATAGACTTCTGAGTAAGGAACTGGTTTCAGGAAAAGTCTTCCACAGAATCAGGAGAGCAGGGATAGTCCACTTATACTCAGACAGAGGAAGGGTAAACAAGAAACAGTTAATAATGCAGGAGTAGGTAACTTGTTATCAGGCAGTTTGAGGGTTAATACTGTGTAGTCAGTCCTTGAAGAGTTTGGCAACAGGTTATCAGGCAGTTTGTAGGTTTATACTGAATAGTCAGTACATGCAGAGTTAGATAACAGGATAACAGGTAGTTTGAGGGTTAATACAGATTAATCAGTACTTGCAGAGATTGGCAGCAGGTTGTCATGCAGTTTGAGAGTTTCACAGAATAGACAGTTTTTGCAATGTTTGGCAACAGGATATCAAGTAGTTTGAAGGTTTACACTGAATAAACAGTATTTGCAGAGTTTGGCAACAGGTAAACATGCAGTTTGAGAGTTTCACAGAATAAACAGTCTTTGCAATGTTTGGCAACAGGATATCAAGCAGTTTGAAGGTTTACACTGAATAAACAGTATTTGCAGAGTTTTGGCAACAGGTAAACAAGCAGATTGAGAGATTCACAGAATAAATAGTACTTGCAATGTTCAGCAACAGGTTATCATGAAGTTAGAGGGTTAACCCAGGATAGTCAGTCTTTGCAGAGTTTGGCAGTTAGAGAGTTTCCACAGTGAAGTCCTCACAGGAGCCACAAAGAGTAACAAAAAAACGGGCACTGAAGAAACAGGAAGCCCGGAATAAAAAGCCTGGTAGTGACATCATCAGGAAGGGGCAGCTCAGACTACCTGTCAATCAAGCACACAGAGAGGACAGCTGGAGCTTCCCAGCGGCCGAGCGTGACACTAACATTATACAACATTTTTTTTTACAGTTATCCTCTTGTCGGCCATAGAATGTTGCAACACAGGCAATGGGTTAAAACATATACTAGAATTTAATTTTAATCCATACTCATTATATATTGTTAAATACATGGAGCTGGTGCCAATCAGTGGGTTTTTACAGTTTTCAGATCATTAGGATATTGTGTGTCCTCAGTAGGGTTGCCAAAATAAAAAAATAAGTGAGACTAAGAATTCAACAAATTTCACATAGGAAATCGAAATAAAAATTTATTTTACAATTTGAAAAAGTTTGATTCAACAAAATTCTTCATAAAAATCATCTTCATTAACACAGTCTAGCTTAATACATTCAACAATTTTCTGCAAAAGGGATCAAAAGCAGCATACGCTGCTTAGTACATTGCGCCCACAGTGGAAGTAAAGACATTGAACTGTCAGGTACATCAAAATTAGTAACTAAGTAAAGATTACAATAATGCATGTTGGAAATGAAGATTTTGTATGTTGTAAAAAATAGAGGAGAAAAATGTTCTAAGACCAGATATTGAGTAAATAAAGGAGATCCCTGGAATAAGGGAGGGTTGGAAAAATGAGTCCTCAGTTGCAGGATGTGACGGGATGTTGTGTAATGTACCCACAATAAATATTGTACTTCAAAGGTGTGAACAAACATAGATTTGCAAGGAAGTTATTTTACATGTCCTGTGATCTACCCTGCAGGATTAAAGTGGAAATATGAAGAAGAAATTAATGACTTACCTCAGTACAGAAACATTAATTGGCACTTTTAAATTTAAAAGTCAAGGCCTATTTCTCCACTTATATAATGCAGTCATTATGGATAACAGCAGGGATCATAATACAATTACACCAAGATACATTCATAATTTGGGACACTCAGAGCAGGAAAAATCAATCACAGAGGAGCACAGTTTACTATACCATTCCACATATGTAAGGAGATATAAGAGATTGTAGGCATGCATCTTAAACTGTCAGTAAAGAAAAATTTGCATTACTATACAAAATAACAGGAAAAATGCTGCCACTAAACAAATGACAAACCACATTCCATAGCTGAATGGAGATTGGTGCTGTATACCATAAACTTTTGTGGCAAGAAAGTGTACAAGACACTATTGGAACAGGGTATACGAATTAGCACTCATCAACAACTATCACAACACAAATACAAATGCATCAATTTCATCGAGACAATCTCTAATAATCCATGATTGTGAAAAGATGTATTTTACTAAAACTAATTAAAAATGGGTCAATCAAAAATTAAAAGAAAAGAGGAATATGTTACTGTATTTGTTACACTTGTAATACAATGTGATCCAAATTGAAACAAAATAAGTGTTATATTTATCAAGTAACACTATATAATGTCAGCACCTAAAGTGATTCACTGTAATATCAAAATAATCAAAATACCAACCACTAATCAAACAAGTTGAACATTCAGCAAAGGATACAATGGGGCCGATTTATCACGGACCGAATGGAGTCGTATACACCTGTTTCCGCATGAGCCGTCAGACTCGCCGGAAACAGGTGTTAAGAAGCAGCAGTCTTAAGACCACTACTCCTTAACTCGTCCTTCTGCTCTGAAGTGGCGGACAGCAATTTATCGATGTGCGGACGGACATGATCGCTACAGCGGATCATGACCGTTCACACTTTCATAAATCGGCCCAAATGTAGCAGCTTATATCAACATGTGTGAGGAACTGAGAGTCAGGAGAATTACCATTATATCTAGAGAGGATTATATACTAATGAGGATATGTGCATAAATGATTCATTATGGTAAATCCTGATACATCATAGCTCAATAATTATGTAATAAAAAAGCAAACAGCAATCTCCCAATTATAAAGCAACACAAGGTTACTATGTGAATATAATTCAACAAAGTGTCTTTATGTGTGTGAGAGAGATTATATGTGTGTGAGTATTTGTTAGTGTGTGAGTGTGTGTGAGTGTGCGTATGAGATGTGTAAAAATCTATGTGCAAGTTTGTGTTTATGAGCTATTATACATAGTGTGTACTCTGAAAAAAATATTTTGCTTCGAGAATGTTCGAGTTTGGCCTGAACTAAAGGTGGCAACTCTAGTGACCACTTTTTAAAGGGACACTAGACATGCCATGTTTTACCTTCTCTTCGGTCACATATCTTTTGCTTTTACAAAATTATGTGAAAAGTCATTATAAAAAGCTTCAGAAAAACACATTTTAGTGTTTTTGCATGCTTAAACACTGCATGCATAAAACAAACAAAACAAAAAAAAAACATATTTTCTTCATTTATCCTGTTCATATGATTTAACTAAATCAAATTGTAATACTTTTAATGGATTGCGTGGCATAGTAAACTAAACAAAAATAAAAATGTATAGAAATGGAATAGAAAGCTAAATAAATAATAATAATAATAATGAATGTACTGACTTGCATGTACCAGCACATGTGCAGAACACCAGTATTGTCATAGTGATCCATATTATAATTATTTTATTCTATTGTCTTTTAAATAAAAAAAGAAATAGACATGTTCTTTAAAAATATAAGATCATGAAAAAGAAAAAAGGATAATTTAAAAGCTCATTAAATAAATGTTATTTGAATATTGAAATAATAACTCCATTAGGACCATTATTGTAAAATGGTCATATGGCTTTCTATAATAAATCCACAGGGAGTAAATGTCAAACATGAGAAAAAAAAAAAAAAAAAATACACATTTGCAATAATGAGCTTTAGAGTCACATTATTTATCAATCAAATAAAAAATAAACCATACATTATGTATTCATTCTTACTGATATAAATATGCTTGTATTACTTGAATATATATTTTTTAAATTGAAATGTATCTTTAAATGTCAAATTCTTACATATATAAGCAATTTGCATTTACTCATTAGCTATTTGTCTTGCAGAAAATAAATGAAATTATCTTTAAGAAACTACATGAGGCAACATTGTATAGGTTTATTATTCAGAAAAAAATAATTATTCATACAGGTGTAGTCCAGTCTCTTTATATTATACCCTAATACTTTTATATTTTTTTCATCAGGCATTGTGTCATGTACATTACATATATATAAAGTGGAAACCAAATAAGGTGTGCCCAAAACAAAAATACACAACAAAATGGATGCAGGATCATAATTATTTAATACTTCAATGTGGCAGGTACCTGAATAAAATGTTATTTTACACACACACAAAATATACAGCCACCAATAAAAAGCCAGCTTCATTCAGAATTTTAATTGTTCTTATAATTCCCTTTGGTGATTTCTAAAAGGATAGTGGATGCTCTTCTAGCTGATAGAAACATATATAAATAAATGAACAATAAGATTTAAATATTTCTAATTAAACAGTTATATCTGCAGCTATATAATAAGGCAACAAGTATTATACTCTATGTAAAGGATAATGCAGTATTATTTATTTAAGGGTTCTAGCAACATTACAAAAGTCTACATATCTAGGTAGTTTGTTCACATACGCTGATAGCTATCGTGGAATATTGCTGATTGGTGGTTATGATGATGTGCCTCTTGTCATTGGTTCACTAAATGTGTTTATCGAGTTCCCAGTAGTGCACTGCTGCTCTGAAGCTGACCCATTTGTAGGTGTCAGACACATAGTTATATGCCAGCAATAGTTTAATAATATATTGCTTATTGTTTCTGAATATTATTATAACTGTATATCCTCCCTCCCCCTTATCCCATATTTATTGATAGGCTGAAATCCATTATTATAAGCGTCCTGTGTGGGTGTGTAAGTGGGTGAATGTGTTTGTGTGTGTACATTTATTTTACCTAGGATGTACAAATTTATATTTATTAACTGGTTTTAGCTTATAAGGAGATTCTGTTCACTGGCAATTTACTGTATGAGCAGCTCCAATGCAACAATACACTATTGTGATCTAGTTGAACATATCTGGTGAGCCAATGACAAGAGGCATATGCGCAAAGCCACCAATCACTAGCTAGCTTCTAGAAGTGTAATTGCTGCTCTGGAACTGATTTTAATGGTCTATTTAATGTCTTTAGAACAAGTAAACACATAGGGGTAGATTTAATAAGAAATTCTTGTGCAATGTTAAATGCAGACAGCGTATACAAAGTCGGCATTAAGCGATGTCAGACGGACATGATTAGCTACAGCAAATCATGTCAGCCCAACATTTGATGTTTAGAAAAACATATCAGCTGATTAATGTACAAAAATATCTACCCCATATGTATTTGCAAGCAATAATGCAATAATAAACCTCAACTAACATATTAAAGTATTTTTGTATTTTTATAACCCTTTTAACACAGGGATTACTGCCTAGCTATCTCCCTCTGCTCACCGGTTATACTTTTTGTAATATTACCATGTAACACTATGAAGTATCTATGATGATTTGATTATTGAGAACTATGAACGTGAATGGCAGGTCTTGAAAATGTCCATGTTTGCTATGGACCACAATACTTGTGTCCTTCTGCAAGCGGGTAGGGTATTTTTCCCATAAACATGTGCATAAGCCATGTGTTTACTAAACTGGGATGTGCCCCTTAAGTTCTTGACTGCTTAGGTTATGAACTGCATTAAATCTAATGAAGTAATGGAACACATACTCTATTTTTATTAATCACTGTAATAAAACTGAAAGACATTTTGAGTGCACCAATCATTTCTAATTGGTCAGGAAGAACAGTCTGAGAAAAAAAGAGTCTCAGAAATTGCTGCTGCACTAGTAAATGGAAGTACTTGTTTCTTCAGATGCAGTTTTATTTTATTCTTTGTTAAAAGTCTCTAGTTATTGATATTCCCTCCTATAAAAAAATGTAAAATTAAAGGACACTTAATATATTGTTTCTATAACTTCTCAAAGAACCATTTAAGTCATATGCTTAATGATAACATGATTGGATTAAATATTCAGACTTTTTTCTTAAACACCTGCTGATTAAAAGAACACTGGCCAGTTACATTTCTGATTAATCCCTGCTGGGTTTACAGCTCACGATTTCTGTATCCAATTTATTTCTGGTTGTAATAACTTGCTTTTCTTATCTCCTACCTTCTGTAATGTTTCATACTTTATTTTCCAGCGCGCATAAGCTGTATAGGAATTGATTGTCTTGCTATTATAAAATAATCATTTGGACAGAAATGATTTTTTTTCTCAGTACCTTTAAAACCTTTCACCTATTATTTTTTTGAATATTTTATCATGGAAATGAAAAACGATATATTAGCAAACACATACATATTGACACACATATATAATAAAGTGTTAGTAAACTTACCCTTTTTTATGTATTAAGACAGGTATAGCCAAATGGCCCCGGAGAAAAGTAGAAATAAGTATGTGTTTTTGGAGCCACAGGAAAAAGTTAAACTAAAAAATTCTGATTTGGGGACTTCTAGTGAGTGGGTAACAAAGGAAATATATTATTATTTGTGTGTTTGTATGCAGCCCTTTAAGCTTTCTAGATATTGATTTATTGCTTAAGACTTGTGTTGGCCATCTCTGTATTTAGATACCAAATAAATTATCCTTTTTAAAAAAATAAATTGATTCATGTTGAATTTACTTTTACATTATATTTCAGTATCGGTTCTGGATGTTTGCAGAGTAGTGAAGCCCATGAGAAGCCTGCCACCCATCCTTCTATTGCCTGTAAAGCTTGGTCAGGGCTTTGCTGTCTGCCATCCATCTCAGGAAAGACACACAGTGCATACACTTTTTATTGTGATCTGTAACTCAGTAAAAGCAGGAGCATACCTTCATTAGAGGCAGCTGCATGGTAGGGAGCCATGTGATTGGCTAAAATGCTCCCTGCAGAGAAAAAAAGTTCATAGATGGGGCAGCCAGTGGGGACATCTGGGGTAATTCAAAACATTTTTTGACCACATTGCAATACTGTAACAATTGTGGTTATATGCACAATATATATCATGTATAGCTGGATGTTTAAATCTTTAATACAAATTCCAGTGTTTACCGTTCCTTTAAAGCAGGGGTGTCCAAACTTTGCTCTCCAGAGGTTTTGGAACTACATTTCCCATGATGCTCAGCTAGATAAAATGCTGGCTGAGCATCATAGGAAATGTAGTTCCAAAACCTCTGGAGAGCAAAGTTTGGACACCCCTGCTTTAAAGGATTATATATATGAATGATTTTTCCTCTATATGTATTAGTAAAATGTAAGAATTGGTGTCAGACTGCACACATAAAGCATATTTTGTTGCATGATTATTAGGGACTTCGTGTATGAAGCAGCAAGGTGTTTTTGAAGCTCTATTAAGTAAGTAGGCTAAAAGTGAGTTGTATACCTGAATACGTAATTTAGTCTGAGAACCATTACAGAAAACAAAATTTAGCTCTAAATATATCATTGGTTTGCAACTAGAAAATTCTAATACAGTATAATCATAAGCTAAAATGTTTAAAATAATATGAGCCTTGGAAAACAATTATGTAAACTAAACAAGGGTTAATGTGACACAGAAAAACTCATATTTCTCAAGCAACAAGGCTAAGGTCAATTTGCACTCTAATCAGGGGTGTACCCATCTCTCTTACCAGAGTGCTTAAAGTGATTGTAAATTTTACCTATTTGCTGACTAGTATATACAATTATTATTAAAATGATCAGCTCTTTCATTGATTAACATTTTTTGAGCCACTTTATTTTAAAAATATTTACCATTTAGTTATGGTAAACATCTCTCTGTTCCTCTGCCCGCAGCTCCTACTCGATTTAGCTGAACAATGACGAATTTGGCTTCATCCAATCATTGTGTGCCCCACTTCATGTCCAGCTTGTAGTGCTTGCAATGATTGGATGAAGCCGGATTCATCATTGTTCAGGTAAATCAAGTAAGATATGTGGGCGTAGGAACAGCACAATGTTTACCATCACTTAATAGAAAATATTTTACAAATAAAGGGTCTTAAAAAAATGTAATCGGTGAAAGTACCCCTGATTTTAATAATAATTTCATATACTAGTCAGCAAACAGGTAAAGTTTACGATCACTTTAACATTTAGGGAGAGCAACACCATACTCAGATAACTACCTCTTTACAGTTTGTTAAGTTATTTCAAATTTACTTTTGTTTTAAATTTATGTTTATTATGTTAATTAGATAATTTGATTATAATACAGTAAGTTCATAAAGAATCAAAAGTTTGATGTTCCCATGCATTAATTTGCAACTTGGAAAATGTATAAAGTAATGTAAGGGTGATATGTCATAAGAATAATTCTTACAATAATAATTTACCTATGAAGAGAATCTATAATAAGTTGGATGCTGTCTCTTGTTTCATGTGTTCCCACTAATAACTGTATTTTAATATGAATGTTAAATTTCCTTGTGCCTTTTACCTAAACTTAACTCCTATATGTAGAAGTGCTTGCCTATACTAGGGGACCCTATATCTAGTGGAAATTGTATTGGACAAATATAAAGGACTTACAATACCAAAAAAGCTACCAAGCCAATAAACACAATACCATGAACACACTACTATGTGTAGTGGAGATACGTTACCAGTCCCTTTGCCGTTTCTGTTTCAGAATTAGATTGGGTGTTGTTAAAACGTTTGGGGTCTATCCTTGGACTGTTGAACTTCAGTTCTCACCTCTGACCTCTTGGAGTGTGACAACATCACTTTCAAAATGCTGGTATTCGAAAGTGACGTTGTCACACTCCAAGGGGTCAGAGGTGAGAACGGAAGTTCAACTGTCCGAGGATAGACCACAAATGTGTTAACAACACGCCATCTAATTCTGAAACAGAAACGGCAAAGGGACTGGTAACGTATCTCCACTACACATAGTAGTGTGTTTATGGTATTGTGTTTATTGGCTTATAATGGACAGCACATTTTAGCAATCATTGCAGTATATCACTACAGTATACAACTGCAACAAATCAATATATTACGCATCAGGTGTGATTTGTCAAAAGTCCTGAAGTTATAAAGTTCACTGGACTAAAGAATATTATGATTGATACAATGAATAACTATTCTTTCTAACAACAAGTGAATTGTGCAACATTATAATAAGTAATATTGAAACAACTATAACTTCATCACCCATAAACTTTTAAGGTGGTATTGATCCTTAAGGTGATAATGAACTTTGAAACAGATGTATGATAGGTGGTTTATACAATTTTAAACCGGTTATTGTTAACAAGAGGAGACATCCTCATATAAGAATAATAGTGTACGCTTTTTTATCGTATGGTCGGTACATTGTATGATTTTTATTGCATGATTTTTATTGCAAAGATTTTTATTGCAAAGATTTTTATAACTGAAATCTATAGTATACAGTCTAGTTAATACATTTTATTTTACACTTTGACCATGTTATGGTGGTATACTGTGTATTATATAAGATCAATATATTAGGGAGAATAACTGTTTGATGTACAACCCTAGCTTTCTAATACTTTTAGTATTTGTTTAGTGCTGTTTATTTTCCCCTTTTCTACATATACTTTTTGGATTAGTAGTGAGACTGTTCTTTTAAATAGCACACAGGGTTGAAGTTTAGCAATTCTTGCTTTCTACAATATCCAAAAAAGCTACAAACCCTTACCCTGTTTATCATTATATAAATTAAATCATTTGAGTAAGGATTCACAGGCTGCTTGGAGCAATTAGGTTATATACTCATGGTAAGGAAAGTTACAACAAACAATATGTTTACCTTGAAAATCAATGGTGATCATAGTGAAGGTATCAGAAATAGCTCTGCATAATCTGAGATCAACTACCAAATAGACTTCTGCCCTCAGTGGTATGAATACATTATATTAAATAAAAAATGCATATGCAATACTGACTATTATGTTTTGACATGTCTAATGTCTATTCCTATGTACTTAGATTAAAACTTGTCAATGTTTAAGCTACACCACACTAAATCATGTCAGTATTTTATACGCAGATTTAAAAAAGAAGACATGGCACATGTTTTTTTTTTTATAGATTTGTGTAAGCCCTAAATGATTACATATCAAAGTCATACTCAATATGGATCATATTATATTGACAATATAGTGTAGGAAATGTAACCTTGAAATCCATTCTCCATATACTCCTGTCTTGGGTATTGTTAAAATGTTTGACTGACATGTTTTATTCCTTAAAATTAATACTGCAACAGGAAAAAAAGTTTACAATGTAAGAATTATTTTTTAAATATAGAAAGGATATTATTTTTTACAATGATGGTTGATAAGACATCACTCTGATTTCCTTACTGTTATATCATGCAACACTTTAAAACTTTCTACAACAATATTCTGATAGATTTTAAGGAAACTAGAATGTAAGGATTTTTTTTATTTTTTTTTAATATAGAAAATATATTATTTGTTACATGTGGCTGATAAGTCATCACCCTACTTATAGGCTTTATGGTAAGATATAATCAAGAAACAGTATAATTTCTATGAAAAGTGAGAAGTAAAATATAATAAAAATGCACACATTTTCAGGGATAAAAATAAATCATGTTGAGTCAAGAAATATTCAACAGTACAAGTATGAACTTTTGATCATATTGCCTTTTTCACTGCTGAGGTTTTCATTTCTAATTTTACTATTCAATTTCTAAATCAGCAGAGAAGTCATTAAGCTGCCTAATCACTTCTTTTTCTTTAACTATTTGCAACTTTAGAATTAGAGAAAATTGCAGTGCTGCGGATTTCTTGTTAGACTAGAGAAAAATTGGCTACGCATTAGTAATACTAACATCTGACATTTGTAAAAAATGTCGTGTTGCTTCTCCCTCTAAAGTAAAATATTGGCATTTATTCATAGTTTTGCAATGAGATTTGGAATGACTTTATTTATTTTATATTTGTTCTGTGTTGCAAGATGGGTCTGGCTTCATCTTAACTAGAGTGAAAAAGTAATGCGTTTAGAGTTGAAAAGGCTAAAACAGCTTTTGAGCGTTCATGAGTGTTGTGTTATACAGGTAATATTGCCACCTGTAGACTTTTATACAAGAGTGCAGAAAGTATCCTGCTTACACCAACTGGAAAATTGTTGTAACTTTTTACGAAAATAACAAGACACTTGAAAAGTTTTGGTAATGGAATATATATTCAAAGTAGCTAATGTAAAGATAAACATATAATACATGTAGCGCATCATTTTAATGTAGATAGTGTAAGCTTTAGCATCAATCTAGATTACTTTGAAATCAGAAGCATTAAAGGGACACTGTACCCAAATTTTTTATTTTGTGATTCAGATAGAGCATTCAATTTTAAGCAACTTTCTAATGTACTCCTATTATCAAATGTTCTTCATTCTCTTGGTATGTTTATTTGAAAAGCAAGAATTTAAGTTTAGATGCCGGCCCATTTTTGGTGAACAACCTGGGTTGTCCTTGCTGATTGGACAGCACCAATAAACAAATGCTGTCCATGGTTCTGAACCAAAAATTTGCTGGCTCCTTAGCTTAGATGCCTTCTTTTTCAAATAAAGATATCAAGAGAACGAAGAAAAATTGATAACAGAAGTAAATTAGAAAGTTGCTTAAAATTGCATGCTCTATCCGAATCATGAAAGAAAAAAATTGGGTTCAGTGTCCCTTTAAGGAACCAATATATTGAAAAAAATGACATGCTCTGATTTGTTAGATCATGTCACTTTATCAATTGCGACCCTATGTTATGTGTTCAACCCCAGCAAAGCTCTGTTCATCTCAATTGTAAAAGATGTAAAGGGTACACATTTACATAAGCACATGCATTTAAATACATACATATGTATAAGTATATATAGTAATGTATATGTGTTGATTATGTGATATCCTGTACAGCTAAGGGGATTTGTAGGAAAAGTCACATCAGGGCCCCAACATTTACAAATGGTGTGAAGTAATCTCATTATGTCAATGTTTGATTCTACATTTCACATGCACTGTTATGATTTTCACATATAGTACAGGCATCTTAAAAACAAGATTGCGCAATTGTGAGATCCAAAAGGAACCTATTATAGTGACTGTATACAGTGGACAGGGAAAACATTCACAAATGTATAGGGTAGCAGATTCCGGAGAAATTTGAGTAAGCATTTTTTTTACAGAAAGGGTGGTGGATTCATGGAATAAACTTCCATTTGAGGTGGTAAACACAAAGACTTAAAGGAATTCAAAAATGCCTGGACATGCATACGGCTATCCTAAGAAAAAAAGTAACATGTAATATGGGTAGACATGATGGGCCTTTTTAGTTCTTATCTACCGTCAAATTCTATGTTTCTATAGGTTCATATACATACAGTATGTATGTGTCAATAAATAAAATTGTGAGAATATAAATTCTCTAAATATAGGTGGATGGTCAATATAAGTAACAAATAAGTACACAAATAATGGTATATTCCTGGATTTTCCTCAAAATGTTGGGTGATGTTATTGAATACTCACATTTACCAGAGCTTAAGCTAGCTCTGGGTTTGTAGTACTATATAAATCACCTCAGTGTCAAAACACGATCTCTTTGTAATTAAAATGTATTCCAATATAAATATATACATTCAAATGTATAAAAAGATAAGGCAAAAGTCCCTTGGGGTCAAAGCACGGAAGAAAGCAAAGGTGAAAACAAATTCCTGTTAATCGAACACCAGACACATATGTCATTAGAAGAAACAAACAGGTTGTTCACCATAAACGTTGTTTCTCAGTGACGGTAAGTAGTCCCACCCCTCTCTGTGATGTGCCGCTCTAAACTCCAATGTTTGTTTCACCGTGTGATCACAAATTTTTCACTGGCCCTTTAATTAACTGATTTATCTTGTAGTCCTTTTTTTAATAAGGTGTGAAAATGCCGTCAAATTATTCATTAAAATTAATGCAGAGTCTGTTTTGTTTTGGTAGTAACCCACTAACAGGTCAATTTGTTCAGCAATTCATTAAGTGATTATTTTTTATACATCAGCATGTTTTGGATACATCACAATGTTGTTTTATATGAAAAGATGGCTTCTACTTAGTTACTTGCTAAATAGCTGTTGGGTTTAGTACAATCTTCAAATCTAAAACATCTTAAAACCATTTTCAAATTCATAATCATCTCAACCTAATGAATATTTGATGAATGTTTTTCAAATTACTTTCCACTATGAGAGATCACAAACTGTAACATTTCTTGAAGATGATTACCATGTTTATAACACATACTGTCCAATTCAAAAATGATTCTTCAAGGATTTGTGCTATCTTTTTGTGTTTCCTGCCTCACAAAGTACAGTTCATATCAACAAAATCACTTAAAGAAACAATTTAAAATCACTTTATTTTTCATTATTTAGCTAGAGCATAGATCTTTAAAAAACTTTCCAATGTACTATTATTATCAATGTTTATTCATTCTCTTAGTATTGTTTGTTGGAAAAGCAGCAATGCACTACTGGGAGTTAGCTGGACACATCATTAAGCCAATTGCAAGAGGCATATCTGTGCAGCCTCTAATTAGCAGCTAGCTCCCAGCTCCTAAACCTATCAAGGTATTCATTTCAGCAAAGGATACAGAGAGAATTAAGCAAATTAGATGATAGAAGTAAATTGGAGAGTTGATTAGCTGAATCATGAAGGTAACATTTTGTCTTTCATATTGATTCTTTAATAAGATCTCTATCATTAAAATGTCAGAATAATGTCTGTAATGAAACATGTTTTTGTATACATTAGAATAACACTAGAAGTTTGCAGGAAATTTTATGTAATTAAAATATATTTTGACACAACATGATAATGAAAGGATTAATTGTATACATTTTATTATTATTATTATTATTATTTATTTGTGGAAAGATGGCAGATGTTAATGCTTTGCAATGTAACAAAGAAAACATCTTAACCATGGAGTTTGTTATAAGTTGTTACTAAGACATTAAAAAAAAAAAAATACATATTCCCAAATCCGAAATTCCAAAATCCAAACTTATTCTAAAATCCAAACCTTTTTAATGAATATTTGTTTTTTTGTTTTTTAAATAAAATAATCAAAAATTACTATTTTCCTGTAAGTTACAAAAGTATTAAAAATGATATAAAATTACCTTTAGTTACATGTTATTATTTAATATATAACTTATTATAATTTATTTTAATCATTGCCTAAATGATATGATATTGCTTTTTAAACTTGGTTCCATGCCCTCTCCCAACTGTCTCATTTTACAGAAAGAAATATTCCAAAATCCAAACTATTCCTGAATCCAAACCTTTTCCGGTCCCAAGCAGTTTGGATAAAGGGTTTTCCACCTGTAATTTTATTGAAAGTTTCTTATGAAATCTAAGCTCTTTGTAGTTCTTTTTTATATACCCAAAATTCTTGCATCATTTTGGGTGGGGAGATTTTCTAGCATGTATATTGGGTGGCATTTATTAATCAAAAAAGGTTGATCTGGAGCCCTTATAATGATATGGAGCTCACATGAATCTGTAAAGAAGGAGCAGTTTATCCTCAAGGTGGAAAAAATAAATCACCCAAACTGATTAATTTGTGTGATGGACAGTCATGTGAAAGTAGGGGGCAGCACAGCAGAAGAACTGCCTTATCAATAATAAATGCAAGAAACAGCATCCACTTGCTGCATGCTACTAACACTGATGGACTGGTTCCCTAATTTCAAATATAAGCTCTGTTCTATAATGTCCCCAGTTTGAGTCATGTGTAAATCATTCATATACTGTATGTAAACCTACATATATTTTATACCATTGTACTCAGGTGATACATAGCTTTTAAATGTATTTTAGATGTAGTGCTAAATACTATGGATGTGCATTAGGGCTTTGAATGAATAAAAATTTGTCCAAATTTAGCTGATTCATTGAGGCGTTTGATATATGAACAGTGAATACATTATTGGATGAAACATACGAAAAACAAATGATTGCTTAATGAAATTGATTCATTCATTCGTTCATGCCATTGGGCATCAAAAAAAGGTACAGGAATGTGGGAAGGAGTTATATTGTTTGGTTAATAAGCTCCTTCAATTGTAATGATGAACATGGGGTCTTACTATTCATTTGTCCATCATCTCCTGTCCATTACTGCCAAAGTATTAATAACTGATGTTAGGGACAGCTGGTCAGGCACTAAATGCTGGATTTGAGTCATACAGTAGTTGTATGTTCTTTTAACATTAAAATATAGGATCTTTGAAAGATTTAATCCTATCATGTAAGATTTTTGTTAATAATAATTGTCTATAATAGCTGTTCTCATTGGAAATGACAAAATCCAAATCTAATATTCCTCTGAACCACATGTACAAAATTTGGCTGACCAAATGTTTTAAAAAAATTGAAAACAAATCTTTTGGACAAAACACATTGTTTGCTCCTGTACATGTCTGATCAGTATTAAAAACATTTTTAATTATCAATATGTTAAGGCTCCATAACTTTGCAAATAATGCAAGATTAAGGATTAATCTACTGTTACAAGTCATTTTTTTTAAAGAAAACAAAATATACATTTCTGTATAAATATATTGTTTTCCATATCACTGCAGTCATCTTTTTTTGGCTTTCCCTGAGATTACTGTTAAACTAAGAAACTATTCAATGCAGCTTTGTAATTTGAGTTAAAGATATCAAGAGTCATGGAATTCAGCATTGCATTCAATGAGAAAATTGATTTTAGCATCAAACCTTCTGAAGCTGAGGAAAAAGCTGTTCCCTTCTTCCTGCAGAGTCTCTTGATAATTGTGATTTCTTTGGAGAATATCATGCTCATTTCATGGAAAAACATATATATACAATATATATATATATATATATATATATATATATATATATATACTGTATATATATATATATATATATATATATATATATATATGTATGTGTGTGTGTGATTTTTAGTGCAATGTTTTACATATGTCCTCACCTTTTTCCTTTTCAAGTTTTACATTATGCTTATTGTTTCCACACTGAATTTAGAATTATAAGAAAAAAGTGCCATTTTTTTCTTTATTCAATGCAATACTGTAATGCTTACCTAGAATATAATTTATTTTCATTTGCTGTGCATGTACTTTTATTTGTATGAATTGATTGGCAGGGGCAGGTATTTTTTGTTATTGATTATAATACTGCATACATTTTTGACAGGACTAATAACTACTTCATCAAGAGCTGGCCTACTCATTTTCCCCCATTTACAGATAAAATAGGTATTACAGCAATGTTTTATTTTCATTTTTAATAGCATGTCAGTCACAGAAGGACTTGCCAGTATTACTTAATTAAAAGGTTCTATCTACATTTAGTTCATATAGTTTATGTGTAATTTTCCATGATCTATGTTCCACAAGATATCACTTTAATGAACTAAATGCATTTCAAATTCCCATGTTATTTTTTTTAGCTTATTTATGAAAATATTAATTCATGTGAAATAAATAACTGCCAACACTGGAATTAGATTTTTTTTTTTCAGAGGAGATCATATACAGTGCTCATATACAACCAATATGTCAGGTTTTAATGATGTCAGTGCTTTAATGGATATAAATTTTAAAATTGAAATGTGCATGGGTGCATTGAAAATTTAAATAAAAAAGTTTTTTGCAATCTACTTCCAGCAAAAATGCTTCTAGTAAAATATATTACTGTTTTTTTCAGTGGTATGTGCACATATTCTATGTACAAGCATTCAAATAACACACCTTCTCATAGAGGTAGTAGTGTTTGTATGACACTGCTTAAGGGGCCCTGTTTCCGCGAGAGCCCTCAGGCTCGCCGGGAACAGTAGTTATGATTGACACCCGCTGCTAGTGGCTGATTCTGCAGGGGACGACATTGCACAAGGAGTTCACCAGAACTGCTTGTGCAATGATAAATGCCGACAGCGTATGCTATGCTACATTGTATCATGTCCGTCTGCACTTCAGGAAATTGGTCCTTATGTCTATGTTGACAAAATACACACCACCGACAGCTCTCTGAGTGGCAAGAAAAAGTATGTTATCCCTTTAAAAATAACTGCATTTATGTATAAAATTGTCTTTAAAATCTGATTTGATGTTTATCTATATTACAGTAACCCACAAACACAATCTGTTTTAACTAATGATACACAATTATTGTATTGTTCTTGTACAAATTGAATACAAAATTCAAATATTCACACTATTGGTTGGAAAAAGTATGTGAAAGCCTAGGCTAATGACTTCAACAAAAGCTAATTAGAAATTGGCAAATCTGGTGTCCAATTAATTCAATGAAATCGAAGGTGTGGGTTGGAGCTAATTTGACTAATAAAAATCACTCAAACATTCTGAGTTTGCTATTAACAAAATGAATCTGTTAATTTGAACTTGCCTTGCAAAACAGAGCTCTCAGAAGACGTGATCAAAAATTGTTGTGTTGCATAAAGCTGGAAAGGGTTATAAAGTTATTACAAAGAGCTTATATATTCATCTGTCCACTGTTAGACAAATTGTCTATAAATGTAGAAGATTTAGTACTATGTGACTACTCTCCCCAGAAGTGTCCCTCCAGCAAAGATGGCTCAAAAGGCACAATGCACAATTCTTGGTGAGGTAAAAAAGATCCCTAGAGTGACAGCAAAAAACTTGAAGAAATCATTGGAACTGGTTGGTCTTTGTTCATGAGTCTACTATACGGAAAACATTGAACAGGCATGGTGTCCATGGTAGGACACCATGAAAAAGTTGCTGCTTTCCCAAAAAGTTTGAAGAAGAGCACATGACACTCCACAACGCTACTGGGAAAATGTTTTCTAAACTGATTAAACTAAGGTTGAGTTGTTTGGGAAGAACACACAGTGCTATGTATAGCACAAAAATGGCACAGCATACCAACATGAAAACATCATCCCAACAGTTAAAGGGACACTGAACCCAATTTTTTTTATTTTGTGATTAAGATAGAGTATGCAATTTTAAGCAACTTTCTATTTTACTCTTATTATCATTTTTTCTTTGTTCTCTTGCTATCTTTATATGAAAAAGAAGACATCTAAGCTTTTTTTTTGGTTCAGACTCTGGATAGCACTTTTTTATTGGTGGATAAATGTATCCACCAATCAGCAAGAACAACCCAGGTTGTTCACCAACAATGGGCCGGCATCTAAACTTACATTCTTGCATTTCAAATAAAGATACCAAGAGAATGAAGAAAATTTGATAATAGGAGTAAATTACAAAGTTGCTTAAAATGTCATGCTCTATCTGAATCACAAAAGAGCCGTCACTAGCACTCTCCCACCTTGAGGGAGATCTGGGGGCTCTCACCCACTCCTACCCCGGCGATCATGCCTGTAGAGTGACAGGCATCGCCAGGGCTTCCCGTTTTGCATGGTGACATCACGCGCAATAGCGTGATGACGTCACCGCGCAACTTTATTTATACTTAACAATGATAAGTATAGGAGCAGGGGGCATGCTGCTTAGAAGCTTGTATCTCAGGCATCTAAGCAGCTGAAGACCCCCAAGAACCACCATTGGAAAGGTAACCACCTAATCTTCCCAACAGTGTATGTCTTGGGGTCTGAAAAAAATAAAAAAAAAGTTTAAAAAAAATTGTTAAAAAAAACAAAAAACATTAAAAAATCTTAGCACCCAGGTGGGAAAGTGCTTAGCACTCAAAAGGTTAAGTATGGTAGAGGGAGCAGCATGATTTGGGGCTGCTTTGCGTGGACCACTTGCCATCATCAAGGAAAAAATTAATTCCCAAGTTTATCAAGATATACTACAAGATTATATATGGGTAGCTGTGCACCAGCTGAAGCTCAGTAGAGGTTGGGTGATGCAGCAGGACAATTATTGTTAAACATCTAAGTAAATCCACTACAGAATGGTTCCATAAAAAGAAAATCTGCCTTTTGGAGCCAGAGCCCAGACCTTAACCCCATAGAGATGCTGTGGAAAGACCTCAAGAGAACTGTTCGCACCAGACATCCTAAAAATATGGCTGAGCAGAAGCAGTACTTTAAGGAAGAGTGGTCCAATATTCCTCCTGAACGTTGTGCAGGTCTAATCTGCAGCTATCGGAAATGCTTGGTTGCTGCCAAAGGAGGATCAATTAGCTGTTAAATCAAAGTGTTAGCTTACTTTTTCCACAGCACTGTGACTTTAATGGGATGTGTTCAATAAAGACATGAAAGATTATAATTATTTGTGTGCTGTTAGTTTAAGAACATTGTGTTTGTCTATACGTGTGACTTTGATGAAGATGAGATTATATTTAATAAATAATTCATGCAGAAAATCAACTAATTACAAAGGGAACACATACTTTTTCTTGTCACTTTAGCATATGTGTACATGCTGCTTAAAAAGTAATACATTTTATTGGAAGCATTTTTGCTAATGGATGTAGGCTGCGAAAATCTTCTACTTAAAATTTAAATTTTGACCTTTTTATCCCTTTAAGTTTGTTGATCTCTATAATGTATCAACTGATTAATCCAAGCAAAGGTAGGATAGATAGATAGATAGATAATAGATAGATAGATAGATAGATAGATATTTTATATTTAAGTGTGCATTTGTGTGTGTTAACAAAAAAGGTTAAACATAAATTGATATTGAATTAACAGTACATGCTTGAATTTAACTGATACTCAATTAATTTCCTGTTCACTGACAACTCTCACAGCTCTATAAGAAGAGTGGAACTCTCATTCATAAGTATAAAAATATAAATATTTTTTTATGAGCAAAATAACATCCATTAAAATAATAAAACAGTTTACAATACCATATTTAGGAGCAATACATTTATGGGAACAAATTCATGTTCTTTTAAATACAGCCAGGGAAAGAGCATACTCAGATGTTTATGTCATATTCGCTGAAACACCATCCTTTTTCTTCCAAAACTCACTTTTTGTAATGCAAAAGATGAACCATTGAATGGTCTATTATCATCTCAGAATATGTTGTTTAGCAGTCAAACCCAATGGTGTAAAAGAGTGTTTTGTGCATGCCACCTTTACCGATGATTGACTGAGCTAAAACAGTTACACATACAGGTAGCCCTCAGTTTACGCCGGGGTTAGGTTACAGAAGGAATGGTTGTAAATCGAAACCGTTGTAAATTGAAACCCAGTTTATAATGTAAGTCAATGGGAAGTGAGGGAGATAGGTTCCAGGCCCCTCTCAAAATTGTCATAAGTAACACCTAATACATAATTTTTAAAGCTTTGAAATGAAGACTTTACATGCTAAACAGCATTATAAACCTAATAAAATAATCACACAACACAGAATATATAATAAAACTAAGTTAAATAAGCAAAAACATTTGCTAAATAGCATTATAAACCTAATAAAATAATCACACAACACAGAATATATAATTAAACTAAGTTAAATGGACAAAAACATTTGCTAAACAGCATTATAAACCTAAAAAAATAATCACACAATACAGACTTCAATTGCATTTTTCTGCAAACAGTTATTTTTATGCATTTGAATCTGGACTGATTTATAGACAGGAAGATATTGTTCCTTTGAAATCTGCTCGATAGCTCAGGTCTAGTTAAACTGATTAATGTCAGCTTGCTTGGCTTTGCTGCAACACAAGCAGACAGCTCCACCAACTGGCTATGTTAATAAATGCATTGCTTATCAATGCTTTTCAATTGCAGTCACATGACTGGAAAAAAAGGTTGTTATTCTGAAATGGTGTAAATTGAACCGTTGTAAAACGAGGGCCACCTGTATATTTATAAAATATATTTAATTTACAGCTATGTCAAACTCCTGTGTTTAATTAATGGGCTCAATTTATGGTGCTGCAGATGTAGATTCAGAGCCCCTGCAGTGAACACTTGAAAATAGACCTCTAAATACAAGTTTTAAAGCAGCAATTGTAAAGCTGTACAAAACCTATATATATTTTTCTTTTCATAGACTGCACACAGTTATAAAAAAATGTTTCCAATTTACATCTGCTATCAAATGTGCTTTGTTCTCATGGTATTCCTTATTGAAGAGAGTACTACATAGCAGGAAAATGATTCTACAACCTAGTAATCTTAGTCATGTTTAACTTTATTAAAAGTACTCGCTTAAAACTGCTGCCATATTGTGCTTCTGACACATTTATGCCTCTGAGTCTAGGATATTAAAAGAATAAAGTAGAATTCATAATAGAAACAAGTTGGAAATATTTGTATTTTTTTATTTTACACTCTATCTAAATCATTAAAGGTTTTTTATTTTTTTTTAATGTCCCTGTGAGTTAAATTATCCTGGGCTCACTGGTCCATGATATATATTTGGAAAGCCCTACAGCACATAATGGGGGGAGGGGCTGAACAAACTTTTTATTTCATAGCTAAATGCTGCCTGTTAATGTTTTCTTGCTAGTCCTGATTGAGGGCAGACAGGTTCCCTGGCTGGGAACCTTGTTCACTTGCTAGGGAATAAATAGAGGCCACTTGGTTTTTTTTTCAGATCATAGTATTCATTCATATAGGCATATTTTATTATAATAATGGTACATTTAACCAAATATTTATTCATCTTTATATAAAAGATATATTTAAAGGGACATGATACCCATATGTTAAAACCCTTGAAAGTGATGCAGCATAGCTGTAAAAAGCTGACTAGAAAATATTCCCTGATCATCTCTATGTAAAAAAGGAAGATACTTTACCTCAAAATGTCATAAGTATTTACACCCCATTGTAAAGGACTTTAAGCAGCCATTCAGTATGCCTGTGCCAGGACCTGCACACTTATGTTACTTCCCTATTCAGTTTAAGGAAGTTTAGTATGAAATATCATGAGATCACAAAAAAGGGCATGACCTCAGCACTGCTGATGCTGATTGACTGTTGTTCATTTCTTTCTTTTTTTTAAAACCAGCAGCAGAGCAGTAACTGAAAGATAACTTTTTACAGAACATTTACTTTGTTGAGCTGAGGATATTTTGAGGTAACATATCTTCCTTTGTTACATAGAGATGTTCAGGTAATATTTTCCTGTCAGCTTTTTGCAGTTATGCTGCCTAATTTTCAAGTGATTTAGCATATCAGTATTATTTCCCTTTAACTTAAAGGGACAGTCTAGGCCAAAATAAACTTTCATGATTCAGATAGAGCATGTAATTTTAAACAATTTTCCAATTTACTTTTATCACCAATTTTGCTTTGTTTTCTTGTTATTCTTAGTTGAAAGCTTAACCTAGGAGGTTCATATGCTAATTTCTTAGACCTTGAAGCCCACCTCTTTAAGATTGCATTTTAACAGTTTTTCACCACTAGAGGGTTTTAGTTCACGTATTTCATATAGATAACACTGTGCTCGTGCACGAGAAGTTATCTGGGAGCAGGCACTGATTGGCTAGACTGCAAGTCTGTCAAAAGAACTGAAAAAGGGGCAGTTTGCAGAGGCTTAGATACAAGATAATCACAGAGGTTAAAAGTATATTATTATAAATGTGTTAGTTATGCACAACTGGGAAATGGGTAATAAAGGGATTATCTATCTTTTAAAACAATAAAAATTCTGGTGTAGACTGTCCCTTTAAGTAAAAATTTGAATCAGTTAATGTCTGCACAGCATTCAATAAGCCAAAAGCCATTAATGGGCTGAATGTTTACTGTACAGAATTTATTATTTTCTGGCCTTCAATTAAGTAATTATGTATTTGAATTATTGCAAAATAATAATACAACCACTTTGTTAATTGCTAGATTATGTTATCTTTTTGGCAACCATGTTAATGGTTAACAAAAGCTATATAACCTTTTTTTAATTTTTTTTAGATAAATATTTACAACTAAGTTTTAAAGGACTTTGCAAATGTGAATAACAATAATTTGAAACAGCGAAAATGTTGTAGAGTGAATCAGAAAACACTTTAAATAAATTGTATAAGAATTGAGGAACACATGGCTCTTTTGAAAAATCAACCAAAGTTAGTTTCATTTTTTACCAACTCGAAGTTAAGTGGATAACTGAATTTTTGGCTGACTTGATAATGTTGAGTTTAACTGACCTCATCTGACTTTTCTGAAAACGATTCAGTTGGCAGGTCAAAGTTATGTGCATAGACCTCCCAGTTTTATTGGAAGAAAGATAACTTTGAGAGGTTGAAAACTGAAGATGGAGTTCAAAAAAAGTAGGATAAATGATTCAAAGACTGGTGATGATTTTTTTTTTCCTCTAAATTTAATATTTTAGAACATTTAAAGTAGACATATATACATTTACCTTATGTCTTCTTTTTATTTTATAGATCACAACATGACTATATTTTCTAGTTTGAAAAGGCATATATATATATATATATATATATATATATATATATATATATATATATATATATGTACAATTAAAATACTCCCTTTTCTACTAAATTTAGTTTTTACTTATGTAATAAATAAATATAAGGGACAATAATATTGTGTGGAGTAAAAAAGAAAAAAATATTGAAACAAAAAAAAATATTTTTAGAATGTCATGATCCTATTGTTCTAGATTTTCAGGAATATCAGATGCCAACATATGGGTTTGGTCTAGTAGTTTCTTTTAAAGGCTTATCACATTTAGGGCTAGATTACAAGTGGCGTGCAAACAATAGTGCAGCGTGATTTATCCTTTGCGGGTTCTGGTTTTACAAGAGTGCACCCTATAGTTTTAATAGAAAGGGCAGAGTGCGCTCTTAGCCTGCTCATTGCGCTTATGTCACAAGGGTCAAACTTAGTGCTGTTCTCAAGCGCATTTCAAAATACACGAGAGAGCCTGCAGCTGAGAGTTAAGAAGACTGCTGCTTCTTAACCCACTTGTTATGTGATGTATCTCAATTCCCCGCTGGACTTTTCAAACTGGGGAGACTGACAGCCCATGATTGCATGTGATTGGCTGTGTGTGAGCAGGGGGTGGCATTGCACACTCGGTGTTATGTGAAATGATAAATCAAGGATTATGTTAAATCTGTCAGTTAATACTTAGGAAACAAAGATTTATGAGAAGGGACAGAACTACAAACGGTCAAAGGTGTATATATGTGTGTATCTGTATCTGCAATTTTCATCATAGGTATACCTAAACTATGAGAGACAAAATGTGGAAACAAATCCAGACAATCACATTGTCTGATTTGGAAAGAATTTATTTGCAAATTATGGTGGAAAATAAGTATTTGGTCACCTACAAACAAGCAAGATTTCTGGCTCTCACAGACCTGTATCTTTTTCTTTAAGATGCTCCTCTGTCCTCCACTCATTACCTGTATTAATGGCACCTGTTTAAACTTGTTATCAATATAAAATACACCTGTCCACAACCTCAAACAGTCACACTCCAAACTCCACTATGGTGAAGACCAAAGAGCTGTCGAAGGACACCAGAAACAAAATTGTAGACATGCACCAGGCTGGGAAGACTGAATCTGCAATAGGCAGGCAGCTTGGTGTGAAGAAATCAACTGTGGGAGCAATAAGAAGAAAATGGAAGACATACAGACCACTTATAATCTCCCTCGATCTGGGGCTCCACGCAAGATCTCACCCCATGGGGTCAAAATGATCACAAGAACAGTGAGCAAGAATCCCAGAACCACACGGGGGGACCTAGTGAATGACCTGCAGAGAGCTGGGACCAACGTAACAAAGGCTACCATAAGTAACACACTACGCCGCCAGGGACTCAGATCCTGCAGTTCCAGGCGTGTCCCCCTGCTTAAGCCAGTACATGTCCGGGCCTGTCTGAAGTATGCTAGAGAGCATTTGGATGATCCAGAAGCGAATTGGGAGAATGTCATATGGTCAGATGAAACCAAAGTAGAACTGTTTGGTAGAAACACAACTTATCGTGTTTGGAGGAGAGAGAACACCATACCTACTGTGAAGCTTGGGATTGGCAACTTCATGCTTTGGGGCTGTTTCTCTGCAAAGGGAACAGGACAACTGATTTGTGTACATGAAAGAATGAATGGGGCTATGTATCGTGAGATTTTGAGTGCAAACCTCCTTCCATCAGCAAGGGCATTGAAGGTGAAACGTGGCTGGGTCTTTGGCATGACAATGATCCCAAACTCACTGCCCGGGCAACGAAGGAGTGGCTTCGTAAGAAGCATTTCAAGGTCCTGGAGTGGCCTAGCCAGTCTCCAGATCTCAACCCCATAGAAAACCTTTGGAGGGAGTTGAAAGTCTGTGTTGCCCAGCGACAGCCCCAAAACATCACTGCTCTAGAGGAGATCTGCATGCAAGAATGGGCCAACATACCAGCAACAGTGTGTGACAACCTTGTGAAGACTTACAGAAAAACGTTTGACCTCTTTCATTGCCAACAAAGGATATATAACAAAGTATTGAGATGAACTTTTGATATTGACCAAATACTTATTTTCCACCATAATTTGCAAATAAATTCTTTCCAAATCAGACAATGTGATTATCTGGATTTGTTTCCACATTTTGTCTCTCATAGTTGAGGTATACATATGATGAAAATTACAGGCCTCTCTCATCTTCTTAAGTGGGAGAACTTGCACAATTGGTGGCTGACTAAATACTTTTTTCCCCCACTGTATATATAGGTGTTTTTATGTTTATCTGTGTGTATGTATACATTAAGGGCTAGATGACGAATGGAGCATTAATTAATGCTCCCGCTTGCACACCAACACTGCTCGACTTCTGTTCTTTGTGCAAGTTGGGTAGTGCTTGTGATACAAGTTGAAAGTAAATATTTATCACTTAAGCACTAACCAAACTTGCGCAAATAGCAGAAGTAAGTATATTGTGATCACGTTAACATACTCTCCCATTTATTCAAAATAGAGAGAAAAGTGGAAAAGACCTAGCACCCATACTCCCATTCTAACCCAAATAGCTAACACCACAATTTAACCAACCTGACACCCCCTAAGTTACCCCAAAACAGACTAGCCTTACCTTTACAAAGAAAAAACTACCTAACTTTAAAAAAACAAACGTACCTGAAAAAGTAAAATAAAACTAACCTTACCTTTACTAAAAATAAAACCTAACAATACTTAAAAAAAACAAACCTAACATTACAGAAAATAAAAAACTACAGTTACAAAAAATAACAAGCAAATAACCAAACATAAAAGAGGTATGCCTATTCTAAAATCCTGCTAAAAAAATACCCACCCCAAAATAAAAAAGTCCCAAAATAAAAAAACTATTCTAACACTAAACTTCACATATAACCCTTAAACAAGCCTTTTGTAGGGCATTGTCCTAAAGAGATTTAACTATTTTTCTTAAAAAAAAACACTAAAAGCCTATACCATTTACTCTCCACCCCACCCAAAAAAAATCTATCTAAAAAAAATACTCTAAGAAGTGCCCTGAAAATGGCATTTAGCTGGGCATTGCCCTGAAAAGGGCATTTAGCTCTTTTGCTGCCCAGAAAAAAAAACTAATCTAAAAAAAAAACACCCCCAAAAAAATATAACACTAACCCCAAAGATGGAACTCACCAAAGATAAATCTGGGCAACAGCGCTCCATCTTCATCCCGGCGGCGATCTTCTTAAATTCAAACTTCATCCAGGTGGTGGTCCATCTTTCTTTCGGCAGCGGTCCATCTTCTTATCTTCATATTTATCCATCGACTATATTCATCAAGGATGTCCTCTTCATGCGGTCACCAGCAGCTCATTGCATTTTGAATGTGAGGTACCCCTTGTATTCCTATTAGCTATTTTTCATTTTCAAATTCAAATCAGCCGATAGAATGAAATCTTTTTCTAGACGATGGATGATTTTCATTTTCAAATTCGCCAATAGAATGAAAGTTTTTTTTAGAAGATGGATGAAGACAGCTGCCGAGATGAAGATAAGAAGATGGACCACTGACTTTTTTTAGGGGGATGGGTGGTTAATGGTAGAGGTTTTTAGTGTGTTTCTCTTTTTTAAGAAAAAGGGCTAAATCAGTTTAGGACAATGCCCTAAAAAGGTACTTTTAAGGGCTATATTTGTAAATAAGCATTAGAATGTTTTTTTTTTATTTTGGGGTGGGTGTTTTTTTAAGTGGAATTTTAGAATAGGCATAACTCTTTTTGGTAATATGTTATTTTTTTAATGGTAGTTTTTTAATGTATTTTTTTGGAAAAGTAAGGTTAGTCTATTTTGGTAACTTATGGGGTGTTAGGTTAGGGGGTTTAGATGTTAGTGGGTTACTTAGCGGTCGGGGTGTAGCACTTTAGGCGTTTATAGTGTAGAAGGGGAATTTGCAATATGGGGTTGTGGGGGTATAGGGAGTGTAAAGTTTAACAACGCGCCACTTGTAATATGGAATTGAGTATAACAAACACTGAGATCTTGTCCCTTTAAATACACCAGCTTTCATGGATAAACGGTCAAATAATCTGTACTTTATTTAGCATTAGAATTCTAATTTTGTTAAACACAGCTTATAAATTTAGGGATCTGTCAGAATACTTGTGCTGTATAAACTTGGGTGCAAAAATTACTGCATATTGCATACACAGTATTAAAGTAAAGGTATACTCCATATTACTGATCTTTTTTTTACGCTCATATTACAAGTTGACAGTTAAAAGTTGAGGCTTGTTACAAAACCCTGTTATGGCTTTTGCTCAAGTACTAACCTGAAGATTTGCTAAGCCAAGTGCTCTAAAGTCGAAGATGTGTCAAGAAATAATTGAAATAGCATTGTTCTTCAATAAGAATAACATTATATATACATATATATATATATATATATATATATATATATACACTGTATATATATATATATATATATATATATATATATATATATATATATACAGTGGATATAAAAAGTCTACACACTCCTGTTAAAATGTCAGGTTTCTGTGATGTAAAAAAAATGAGACAAAGATAAAACATTTCAGAACTTTTTCCACCTTTAATGTGACCTATAAACTGTACAACTCAATTGAAAAACAAACTGAAATCTTTTAGGTAAAGGAAAATAAAAATAAAAAAATAAAATAATATGGTTGCATAAGTGTGAACACCCTTAAACTAATATTTTATTGAAGCACCTTTTGATTTTATTACAGCACTCAGTCTTTTTGGGTATGAGTTTTTCAGCATGGCACATCTTGACTTGGCAAGATTTGCCCACTCTTCTTTGCAAAAACACTCTAAATCTGTCAGAATGCGAGGGCATCTCCTGTGCACAGCCCTCTTCAGATCACCCCACAGATTTTGAATTGGATTCAGGTCTGAGCTCTGGCTGGGCCATCCCAAAACTTTAATCTCCTTCTGGTGAAGCCATTGCTTTGTTGATTTGGATGTATGCTTTGGGTCGTTGTCATGCTGAAAGATGAAGTTCCTCTTCATGTTCAACTTTCTAGCAGAAGCCTGAAGGTTTTGTGCCAATATTGTCTGGTATTTGGAACTGTTCATTATTCCCTCTACCTTGACTAAGGCCCCAGTTCCAACTGAAAAAAAACCCAGCCCCAAAGCATGATGCTGACACCACCATGCTTTACTGTGGGTATGGTTTTCTTTTGGTGATATGCAGTGTTATTTTTGCGCCAAACATATCTTTTGGAATTATGGCCAAAAGTTCAACTTTAGTTTCATCAGACCATAACACCTTTTGCAACATGCTTTTGGGAAACTTCAGATGTGTTTTTGCAAAATTTAGCCGGGCTTGGATTTTTTTTTTGTAAGAAAAGGCTTCTGTCTTGCCACTCTACCCCATAGCCCAGAGATATGACGAATATGGGCGATTGTTGTCACATGTACCACACAGCCAGTACTTGCCAGATATTCCTGCAGCTCCTTTAATGTTGCTGTAGGCCTCCCACACCAGTTTTCTTCTCGTCTTTACATCAATTTTGGAGGGACATCCAGTTCTTGGTAATGTCACTGTTGCACCATATTTTCTTAACTTGATGATGACTGGCTTCACTGTGTTCCATGGTATATCTAATGCCTTGGAAATTCTTTTGTACCCTTCTCCTGACTGTGACTGATACCTTTTAACAATGAGATCCCTCTGATGCTTTAGAAGCTCTCTGCGGACCATGGCTTTTGCTGTAGGATGTGACTAACAAAATGTCAGGAAAGACCTACTAGAACAGCTGAACTTTATTTGGTGTTAATAAGAGGCACTTTAAATGATGACAGGTGTGTACTGACTCCTATTTAACATGATTTTGAATGTGATTGCTTAATTCTGAACACAGCTGCATCCCCAGTTGTAAAAGGGTGTTCACACTTATGCAACCATATTATTTTAGTTTTTTATTTTTATTTCCCTTTACCTAAAAGATTTCAGTTTGTTTTTCAATTGAGTTGTACAGTTTATAGGTCACATTAAAGGTGGAAAAAGTTCTGAAATGATTAATCTTTGTCTCATTTTTTTACATCACAGAAACCTGACATTTTAACAGGGGTGTGTAGACTTTTTATATCCACTGTATATTGTATATATTATATATATAATAAGAGAGATAAAGAGAGAGAAAGAGATGTCGCACATGCAAAATATTCTATGGTAATTCTGTTGTACCATTGGCTTGTATTACTAGATAGTACAATATTTTGAGTGCGGGCACAAAATATTGATAGCGCACCCATAGCACACCGCTTTTTATCTGGGCCATTATTTGCTAACAACAAACAATATATCCCTGTATAAATAATTAGCAGGATAGAGATATTAACATTTTTTTTTTTCATTTGGGTATGTAAAAAGGGCATTACACTTTTTTTCTGTTTTTGTTTGTTTTTTAAAGATGTTCGTGTACTGGAAAAAACAAATACTATTTTTATGCTTGTTGAGAAGTGTGTTATTAGCTTACAGTGAGCTTCTATTTTACAGTACAACTTTCCTATTTACTTCTATTATCAAATTTGCATTATTTTATTGTTATTCTTTGTTGAAGGTGCAGCAATGCACTACTGTGTGCTAATTGAACACATTGGGTGAGCCAATGACAAAATGCATATATGTGCAGCTACCAATCAGTAACTAGCTCCCAGTAGTGCATTGCTGCTTTTGAGCCTAGCTAGGTATGCTTTTCTACAAAGGATACCTGGAGAATGAAATCAATTAGACAATAGAAATAAATTAGAAAGTTTTTTTTTAAAATTGCAAGCTCTGTCTGAATCATAAAAGTTTAATTTTAACTATAATGTCCCTTTTACTAGTGCTCTTTCAGATGTATTATAGACGTTTATGGAGTTGAATGCCCATTTACCTTACTGCCTTAGAAAAAATAATATTTTGTGGCAAGGACAATTATACTTTTTTAATTATTATATTGTTTATATTTGCATAACTTTAGGCAATTTTTACTAGTCTTGCTTTTTTTGCTGATGCATATATTAGCAAACAAAAATGCATTTAATTAATATATTGGATGAATATTTTCTTTAATTTTTTTAATTACTTGTTTCACTATATGTTAAATAGTAAACCCTAAAGCTTAGACAGCCATTTAAAAAACTAGCAAGGTTTCTAGTTAGGACACCTGTCCACCTATGTTCAGAACTTCTGGTGCAGCGTTCACCACCACATTGCAAGTTCTTTTGCAGCCCCTCCATTGCTCTTACAGGCATGTAAATCAACATGAACAGTTCATGCCAGGATGACTTGAGATAATAAAAAGAATTGGTCTCAAGAAGATTGCTTTTTAAAGGGACATTAAACACTAAATAATTGTATAAGCATAGTGCTTTGGTTATTCCCCGCCTCCCTCTAGTCATGGATGTCACCATGTTGAAATCTATATTTTACTACATAACAGTGCTGATGTTTTTGCATGTGTACAGCAACTCTCCATCAGATACCTGCAGTATAATCTAGGTTATGGCAGGACCCATGATTAGAGGGAGGAGCACGAAATATATTTAGTGTTTACTGTCCCTTTAACGTGCAGTTGCAAAAAGGGCACCAAAGGTGTATCTGCAGCTTTATAAATGGAGCCCTTAATGTTTTATATTTGATTTTTGGCTCATAAATGTGTTTACTCTATCCTAGTTTTAGAAAAGTGACCTTGATAATATTAATGGTTTTTACTGCCTTGACATCACATTCTAGTAGCTGCAAAATATATACAGTACATAATAAACCTTGTTTTCAAATAAAAACAGGAACATGACAATAAAAATGTGAAATGTGGCATTTTACTTTGTGTGACAGGTACAAGAATTACAGCTACATGTTCCGTTTTGCAACTCAGTCATTTATTATTGTTCTAAAAAAGGAACAAAGTAAGTTCTAAATGTATCACTGTTGACTGAACACTATAGTGTGTATTGAAATATTAAAAATTCTAAATATGGACTTCTAAAGTGGACATTTATCATATAAAACAAATACAAATATATGAGTTTTTTATTTGTGATGCAATAATATCATCTGTCCTTAATAATCATTTTTATGTTTCTGATTTTGCTTAGATCTGAAGATATGGCTGAAAAAAAGATGAAGGAAACTTTCAGCAACCATGTCAACTAGGCATACACAAAGAGATTGACTTCTGAATTGATAATCATTTATATTTTGATTCAACTTTAACAATACACCAGCACTATGATATCATATCCTTCCCTAGTTCTTTTCTTCTGTATTTGCATACCAAACCCCAGTCAAACAAAGATATACTTTAGACGGACTCCTGATGCACCAACAAAAGAACTGCTACAACATTTTTCAGTGAATGATGGAAAACTACTTAATCGTCAAAAACGGGGCTGGATGTGGAATCAATTCTTTTTGTTGGAAGAGTATACAGGATTGGAATATCAATATGTAGGCAAGGTATGTTCTTACATTAAATGTGTTTTAATATTATCATTGTGTTAGTATTGCCTTTCTTCAGTGAAACTGGGAGATAGACTAAAGGGAGTAATAAAAAAAATAAAAAATGGTCTGCAAAGGATATGAATTACAAAAGCTAAGATTCATTGTTAAAAAGTATGGTAGAAAAATACTGTTTAATGCTAATAAGGACTTCAGTTCTATTTTTTTTAAAAAATTGTAGCTATGTATGCTTTATATTTCAATTAAATTTCATGGAAGGGTAGATAATAATGAGACTGAATTATTATGTATAAGACTGAGAATTACAAGCTCAAAAATAAATTATATATTTTTTTAACCATAGATGTTAAGTACATATGTCTACTGCACTGCATAACAAATCCGCTAAGAGGATATTACAGTTAAGGATTCTGGTAATCTTTTTTCATTAAATGTATTAGTTTGAAATAGCTTTTATCAACTCCAGTCTGTAAAGTTTAAATTATTAGGTATTATTAAACATACCTACTTATCTTGGTATTCTTTGTTTAATCTTAGCTCCTTTCATTGGAGGCCTATCCAGGTAGGTTTAAGAGTGTGCATAAGTCTTGAGGACTATATGGCAGCAATGTATGCAACAATGTTTGTAATAATGCCACAAACAGAGCTGTCGTATAGTGATCAAGGCATGTGCACAGTCCTAAATCTACCTAGGTATTCTGTCATGGAAAGGAGCTAAGTGTCAGCAAAGAATAACAAGTGATAGGACTATATCTGAATAATAAAAGTTGAACTGGAATATCTTGTCCCTTTAACAACCAAATTATAAATATTCTCCAGCTTTGGCTTAGCAGGGACTCAGTCAGTGTGATTTACTCACCTGTGCTCAAACAGTAAGAAAATCAGTTATTGTGTTAATTAATATGATCTATAAACAGTCAGTCTGTGGACTGTATTTTACATATAGTATTATTACACAGCTGAAATGTACAATATCCTAGAACCTACAGATCTGCGAGTGGATCGGAAAACTGCTGTATGATGTCCTATTTTTCTTGTAGCCAATTATGATATTAGGGCTTTGTACGAAAAAAAAGCTAAAAATGTGATTTGCACAATAATATTTTTACAGCATTACACTAGCCTCAAATTAAAATCAGCACAAGAATGAGTCAGCTTTTCTTCTGCCTAGCACAAGTAGATAACACAATGGGGCCTATTTATTAATGTGCGAGCGGACATGATCCGATATTGCGGATCATGTCCGCCGCACATCGATAAATGCTGACAGCATACGCTGTTGGCATTTATCATTGCACCAACAGTTCTTATGAACTGCTGTTGCAATGCCTCCCCATGCAGATTTGTGGCCAATCGTCTGTCAGCAGGGGATGTCAATCCACCCGATCGTATTGGATCGGGTTGATTTTCGGCGATGTCTGTCCGCCGCCTCAGAGCAGGCAGACAGGTTATAGAGCAGCGGTCTTTAGACCACTGCTTCATAACTTATATTTCTGGGGAGCCTTCACGGGGCTTCAAGCTCCGTACGGAGCTTGATAAATATACCCCAATGTATGGGCAAACCTGTTGCAGAATAAACATATCCTAAACCTAGAAAAATATCTAATATGCAAATGAATATGATTACTGCTAAAACAACCCCCCCCCCCCAAAAAAAAAATCTAATATCATGGCATGAGCTGTATTTAATAAAGCTGCACCACAATCCTCTTCTGAATTCTGCATGTTGCAAGTTTTAGTGTTATATTTTAACTATAGTATTTTAAATGATTTTAATTAAAATAGATTTTTATTATAACTTGTTACTCTCATATTCTGTTCCCTATCAAAATACATATGGTTGTGTTTATATGATGTAGGCTGAGCACTTATACTGTATTGCTGGTCAGCATTTTTCTCTCAGCCTATGGAAATGTTATCACCTGTCTTTTACAAAGATGTCAGGTAATCACATTAGACATTGGAATTGGTGTTAGGCAAATTGTGCAGTGGTCTATTAGCACCTTTTTAGGCATAGCTGTTCACATGACATTACTTTACAGTCCAGTACATTTCTAACACATTTTTTAAACTGCTAACACATTTATCTAGTACATCCAATTTTAAGATGTATTCCTGGACTTCAAAAACTTAAATAAGCATGGAGAGACCCTGTTGATGACGTAGTCCAGCTGTCTGTTTTAAGCTAACTTTTTATGCATTAAAAGATAAAGATGATTGTTAAAATTGTATTTGTCAAATTGTATTAATACGAATAGGTAATATCATCTCACAAATCCAAATCCATACCTTAAACATTTTAAATGGATGGTGTTGCATATATGGAATTATAACAATTGTTTGTTTAAGTGAAGAACAGGACATGAATACATGTATGATTTAATGACTCACTTAAAGGGCCATAATACCTAAATGTTGAAACACTTGAAAGTGATGCAGCATAGCTGTAAAAGCTGAATAGAAAATATCACCTGATATGTAAAAAAGAAAGATATTTTACCTCAAAATGTCCTAAGTATTCACACCCCATGGTAAAGGACTTTAAGCAGCAAATCAGTATGCCTGTCCCAGGACCTGCAAGAGAGTGAACCTCATGCACACTCATCTTATTTCCCTCTTCAGTTTAAGGAAGTTTACTATGAAGTCTCATGAGAGTTAAGTGAAATCTTAAAAGACCACAGTAAAAGAGTTCATGACCTCAGTACTGTTGATGCTGATTGGCTGCAGTTAATTTCTTATTTATTTTAATGTTTTACCTGCAGCTGAAGTATAACTTTTTACACAGCACTTACTCTGCTGAGCTGAGGAAGTAGTGAGGTAAAATATCTCCCTTTTTTACATAGAGATGCTCAGGTGATATTTTCCTGTCAGCTTTCAAGTGATTTAGCATATGAGTATTATGTCCCTTCAAGTATATACATTTGTATGTGCTTTCAGCTGTTTAACATTATATTTATTCAGATTTTCCAATTGTTTTCAGTGATCAACCTAGTTCTTAATAGGAGAGAATGAAAAAAAACAAAAAAAAACAACCCTCCCTCCAATATAGCATCTTACTTCCTCCCCCCCCTCTAAAAGAGACTTAAAAGTCAAAATTAAAGGGACACAAAACCACAATTTTTGTCATGATTCAGATAGAGCACACAATTTTAAGAATCTTTTCAATTTACTTCTGTTATATAATGCATTTTGTTCACTTGGTATCTTTTGTTGAAAGGCATAACTAGGAAGACTCAGGGACAGCAATGTATTACTCAGAGTTAATTACTTATTGGTGACACATTTGTTAACCAGAAAAATTTAGCTAGTTCCTAGTAGTGCATTACTGCTCTATTTGTTTAACCTCTATTCAGTAGTTTAACAAATGGGCATATGCTAGCAATGGTGCAATAATAAAATGCTTTAACACATTTGAGCATTTTCTTTTTGGAATTTTGCACCTTTAAACTTGTTGTAATGTGTGTGTGTGTGTGTATATATATATATATATATATATATATATATATATATATATATATTATTGTACAATGTATATATAAAAATATATAATGTAAGAATGGTGATGATATCAGTCTTCTTAATGGCCCATAGAAATTATTTATTCCACTCGGACATTTTCATGTATTTCAATTATTAAAATGTGTATACTCTTTTCAAAAAGCAATGCAAGCATTTTAATAATAGGATTTATAAAAAATAAGTTTTTGTATTTGTGCACATATAATAACCATGTTTGAAATACACTATAAAACATCTGCTATTAGAAAGTAAAATAAATAAATGCAGTCAATTTACTTTGCTGCAGAGTAAGCATTCACTGTAATTATTTATGAACCTAAAAATAAAATACCAAATCTTGTTTTTATCTATCACATTCTTGATAGCTGTAACATTGTGGGTGTCTCTTCAATTATAGACAACTGATTAATCAAATATAATTTGCTTAATAATGTGATTCAGCTTCTGATAAAAATAAGGATCAGATATCTTTATTTTTTATTATCTTTTTTTTATCCTCTAGATTTTTATTTTAAAATATCTTGAACAATACATATTATTCTGTTTTAATTACCCCATATAAACATCTACTTATCCCATAATTCCTTACCTTTATCCTTACCTTTTTCACTGGCCCTAATTTTAGTCTTTGGGATCCATTTATCAAGCTGCGGTAGTGCAGGCTTGAGCAAGCAACATCAAGGATGGTGTAGTTAAATTATCATGGACAGATTCAACAAACTAATCACATGAGAGTTGGGGACGTGGCTGCACAAACATTTGCTAGTGCAATGGTAAATACTACAACACCTCTCACTGTATGATAAATGGCCCCCTATGAGTTTGTCATGTGAAAATATTACATTCACACTTGGCCCAGTGACTTGTATGATATTTAGCTTTATTTTTAATGCCATACCAGTCTATTTAACCATAATGGGACACACAGACACAGACACAGACACACACACACACACACACACACATATATATATATATATATATATATATATATATATATATAAAGAAGAAGGTAAATCCCACCAGGGGGAATGAAGGAGGAGACCCGGAGACTGCAAACTTGGTATCAATATCTTTTATTCAGCCGAATGGCCAAATGACAGGTGTAGGTACAGATAGACACCTGACGTGTTTCGCGCATGCTTGCATGTGCTTCATCACAACATATATATATATATATGTTGTGAGGTGCTTTGCCTTAGTTACACTTAAGAGCTGGAGTTCCTGAGCTCCAGGCATCTGCCTGCATATGGAACTGGAGCACAACCTGTGCTCCAGTTCCATATGAAGGCAGATGCCTGATCATTACAGATGTTGACACTGTGTGTGCCACTGTTTGTAACAATTATCTGCTGGTGCTGGCCGGGAGGTGTGGAAGGGAAACTGGGAGGCAGGTGGGTGGTCTAGCAGTGAAGGGAGAGGGAGGAGGCAGTGGGATAACCCTATACTACAGAAAATAAAAATGAAGGGAGACGGAGGGATGGGAAGCAACACTACAGAAAAGTATGTGGGGTGAAGGGATGGGGGGCCCTAGATAATGATCACAGCAGGGGGAGGTGGGGGACTAGTACTTTACAAAGTTTGTATTGGTACTTGTGGACAGCTGCTAGTATTAAAAATGGCCACAACTAATGGGAGGGTTTGCGAGCTATTTGGGAATATCAGGGAAGTGGGAGGGTTGACGAAGATCACTACACTGCAGAAAAAACAAATGTATATAAAAAAATATATAATAGAAAAATTAGACTGTTTGCCAGTACCTAAAATGGTGGTGATCAGTGGGGGGTGAGGGAGGGAAGAGAGCTGCTCAGGAGGGATCAGATAGGGATCAGAGGATGGGAGGTGTCAAGTTTGAGGGTAATCTCTACACTGCAGCTAAAATTAACCTTACAAGCTACCTGATTAACCCATTCACTGCCGTGAATAATAGAAGTGTGGTGGGCAGCTGCAATTAACGGCATTCTAATTACAAAAAACCAATGGCACAGTCATATATGTCTGCCACTTCTGTAAAAAGAGGATCAAAGAGAAGCTTTTACAATAATTTGTGCCATTATTGAACAATCAGTATGTAAATAATTTAAGTGAGAAACCCAAATTTTGTGAAAAAGTTAATTTGTATTTTTTTAATAATCACATTTGGCTATGAAATGGTGGCATAAAATATACCAAAACGGGCCTAGATTAATACATTGTGTTGTCTACTTAAAAAATAGAGAAAGTTCAAAGAGTGGAGCTACACCCAATTGACCCTATAAAATGTTCCAATATCACAGGTCAACAATATCTTTAATATCATTAATTATATAGTGAGCAAACTAATGAGTATAGGGCAGGCTCTTAGAAACAAATAGAAAACACACAATGTAGAAAGGCTTGTCAAACTTGAATAGAAATCCTCCCAAAGAAATAGTTGCGTCTGAACCAGGCAGACGATACACTTAGCACAATCAAACAAGAATGCTTCAATATCCCAAAACAAGGCCAATAGAACAATCCATTTGAAGATATAAATTCATGTGCAAACCATCCAAATCCAAACAAACAGAATGAAATATGGAAGTAATAAAAGGATAAGTTCTCACCCCTCTTTGGCAGCTCCACCCGTGTATTAGTGCGGTATCTTCAAGGGGGACCAGCCGGTATAAGGATTCCTTGCCGCTGCTTCAGCGCTGCCTTCCAGCTGGTACACTCACCTTCTTCTGACCGCACGCCAATTCACCAGGCCACGAGGAGAGAGAGGGTAGTGACGTCATCTAATGAAGACAAGCCGTTCCGGGATTCAACATGCAATGTAGGCCAATGGGATAGGAGGTGTGTCCGTAGCCAACAGATCCGTGTGCAGCACTGGCCCTATAACTAACGGCTCACTATATCAGTGCAGTAAATTAACTGTCCTTCCGGCACAGTAAGAATTGAGAATCAAGATTTGCAGACAGTTCATTAAAACAAAAATATTTATTAGAAGTAATTAAAAATTCATGGAAAAAACGGATCATATAGACAGAGTAGGCTGACACCTAAACTGGCTTACGCGTTTCGGCTGTTGCCGTAGTCATAGCCATAGGTGCTGGGACTACTCCCCCTTCTTTTAAAAGACATTGTAAAATTCAATTGGTTAACAACTTTCAACTTACTTAAAAACATAAGCACGCCTACTAGCCTTATTAACACTTAAGATACTCGCTAGATCACAATAATCCAATATAGTGAGTATATACACTGGATTAAAGAATTGTCATTTGGTAAAGCAAAAAATATGTAAATGATACGAAATAATAATAATACATATATATCTAACAATGGACATGATTAGTCAAACTAGATTTTAAAGACAATATGTGACTCATCTCATGTACATTTAAAGAGGCATACAGTGAAATCAAGTTTGTTTCAAAGAACACTATATCCATTATCTTATGCATATTTAAAGAGACATATGGAGTAAATATGATTGTTTAGAGTTGAAGATTCATGAAGGAGTATAATATTAGTTGTTTAAGAATTGGACCAAAGGTCTTAATTAATATAGTCAAATGCATTGTAAATAAATAAATAAACAGGTACCTGATTCCTGTCAGTAAATCTATATACATAAATATACAACAGCATAAAATCCATCTTCTGCATGAATCCTCCAAAACTCTTGCATAGTGTATATAAACCCTGGAAATAATCAATACATATGTTTAAAACAAAGCAAATATAATATGTCATGAAAAAACTCCAAAAGTAAACCTTATACAGTCGCTAATATGAAAATCTATGCTAAACTCTTTTAAAAGGACCATTGGTTAATTCATAACATCCATAACTGCTTATATGTATGTTTATATGCTATAATCAAAACACAGGGTAATTAGGAGAAGTTAATAAAATTGAAAAGTGAAAAATAAAAATAAAAAATGAAAAATGAAAAATGAGAGGAGAGAGAGATATTTGTATATTCCAATAGAACGGGAGATGTACTTTTATTCCCAATAGTTAATAAGGTTACACTTTGAGTTTAGACCTTTGGGAATTCTTGTTCCCAATCTGAAAATCCAGTACATCTCTCGCTTTGCTAACAATTTTTCAATATCTCCCCCTCTTTTTGGTGGTTTGTGCTAACAATTTTTCAATATCTCCCCCTCTTTTTGGTGGTTTGTGCTAACAATTTTTTAATATCTCCCCCTCTTTTTGGTGGTTTGATTTGCTCAATAACACACCATTTCAGAGAGTCTACCTTCCTGTCATGTTTCCTGGCAAAATGTTGAACCAATGGTGTGGCAGCTTTACCCAATGTAAGTTTGGACAGATGCTCCCTAATCCTGGTGTTTATGTCTCTCCCCATGAGCCCCACATATTGAATGTGGCACAGGGTGCACTCCAACAAATACACTACACGCTCAGATGTGCAGTTTAAACAAGATTGTATGTCAAACGTTTCTCCAGTTACACAGGATGTGAAGTTAGATGTTATGTGGACAAATTCACAAGGCCTACATTTCCTATGTCCGCACCTAAACATACCTGGATGTTTCAACCAGGAACTGGTAGGATTATTCAATGACCTAAGTTGTGTCGGTGCTAACCTGGACCCTAGAGTACTACTTTTGCGGTAAGAGCATTTCAACCCATTTTTTACCACCTCCTGTAGACCATCGTCTGCTGACAAGATAGTAAAATGTTTTTTGACTATTGCACAGACCTCCTGGTATTGAGAGCTGTACCCTGTCACAAAGTAAACTCCCTGTGCTTGTGTATGATCTATTCGTGGAGGACGCTATTAGAGCCTGTCTATCAATTGCATTTACCTCTTTCTTGGCTCTCTCTATATCTCTCCTCAAATATTTCCTCTCACTTAAAAAATATACATAGTTTTGATGGGTAAATAAAATAAAATTGAAATTTCTCTAATGTAGGAAAACATACTTGAAGATATATTATAAGATTCTTTTTATTTGTCTTGCATTTTTCTTTGTCTCACAATTCATTATGGAATAATTGTGGCATGGAAATTTATAAAATACTAAGAGATGACAAAAAAGCTCTGCACCATATTATTTAAAATATTTGCCTAGATTACAAGTGGAACACAAACATATTAGCACTGTTATGTCTTAACATGGTTCAAGTGCAAGCAATAGCTTTTCTATTTTTGCTCTTATATAACAAGTTCAAAGTTATTACTATTTTTCTTTTTTTTTGTCCTAGCGATAGCCTTGGCCATGAAACATCTGCACATATGATAGAACAGGTGTGTGGTTATTAATTAATTTAAAATATCTTTACTTTACACTAAATATAATTCTAATTTAGTAATCTCCATGGTAATACCACTAAAACCAATACAAATAAATTGTGAAATAAACTCTATAAGAGGGTCTCAATTATTTCCAAACAGTTTATTTGGAATCAATATATGTTAATAATAAGAGAAATATTTGCAGGTATATATACACATGTATTTTACAGCAAAACAGTCCAAATAATACAGGGCAACTCTACTACAACCCCAATTTGTGCAATACTGCTACACACAATATTATCCCAGAAATACGTAGCCAGATTCTATGTGTCTAACATCATTCATCTTTTCAGCAGGAGCAAGATAAGAAGAGAGAAAAAATAGAGAGTGTTACAGTTCTTTATACCCCAATTCAATAGGGAGTGGTTTATCAAATGCCAGTCAAAGGCTATTGGGAGTGTCTTTAGTCCAGAGAGAAAGGTGTACCTGGGGGAAGGGATTTTAATAATAGCTAGGTTAATATTCCAGTGATAAAATGTCACCACATTCACTAAATCTTTCATATTCTATTGACTTCTATAGGGGCATACAGTAAAATTCATGTTATATTTCACTTGAGGGCTAAGCTAGTAGTGGAAATGTTCATGTAGTTCTCTGCTATACTATTAATAATAATGGTTTGCTAAAATGGTTTGCTAAAACTTTTATTGTTTCATACAAAGTCATTAATTAAACAAAACCAATCAATCCACAGTGGATACTCTGACATAGTAACTAAATACCATATTGAATTGTATAAATTATTTATCTTGCATTTCTATTACTATGCAGTTTGGTAGAGAGAGATATAAGGTAAATACTATTACATGGTAATTCATATTAAAATATTTTCTCTCTCTCTCATAAAAGCATGAGATTGCAAAGGCAATAAGCATATCTAGGCCAGTATCCCCACTTGTTTTACCCCAGAATTACCCTGTATACCTTGTTACCACATCTAATTTGCATATATTTCCCAGAGTCCTCTGGTGCATTGTTAACATTGTTAATTCTGGGGGAAAGCAAACGGGGATACGTGCCTAGATGTGCTAATTGCCTATGCAATCATTCTATTGCTCTTTGTTTATATTTACATATAAGTCTTCTGCTGACGACTGCTTATGAGCACAGACAGAGTTTGGCAGAATCAGGGTGTAATGTAGGCTGGCCAGGGGCAGTCCCTGGAAACCAAGAAATTTGCTTTGAAGCTGCAAACCTCCTAACCAGTGATAATCCCAGTGATTGGAAGATTTTTAGTGGTGCCCATGGCCCTGGCAAAATTGCACCCTGTGTTACCTACACACAGAAATCTGTCTTGAATTGTAATTTTAAAATGTGTTTTTCTTCAACTAATCTAAATATAATTGTTCCCCTTTTATATTCTTTGACAAGTATAATCTACACTTTTCCTCTGATTCATATTAAAGCAAAATAAATATCTGTATATTTTACTTTTAGAATAAATACATATTGATGTTCTTCAACAAAACTATGCTTTTCATTTTTGTTTCACTTTTCAGCAACTTTACTGTGCCATTAACTTGTCTACTATTTTGTCTCTTCACATTTTTGCTACAGTGCTCATATCATACTATTTGATCTAAATTAGATTCTAAGGCTAATGAGGCCCAACAAGCTGTCAAATCATGACTTTTTGTCTGCAGTTTTTAGCTAGATTATGAATATTCTAACCAGTTTTTCATTTTGGATGATACTGCAAATTTGATATAAATATATTCAAGAAAAAGTATTATTTATTTCTGAACTATGAACACTGTATTGTTACATTTGGGATTATGCTTGTTATAATGAGCAAGAACATAATATAACTAGGGCAATAAACCAACATTTAATTTTCAAGAATATAGTCATACATTTTAGTAATTAATCCAATTTACATAATGGCCTAGATTACTAGTAAAGTGTAAATATGATATACGTAAAGTGTAAATATGATATGAGATACGGTGCGCTATTATCGCTAGTGCGCAATCCATAGTGCTTCCATTTTAATTCTAAGCCGAAGGTGCGCTAAACCAAAGGAGAAATAATAGAGTTTTTCAAAGTTTTAATCTATGCTTTTGCACCTTGCTAGTACCGGGTTGGACCCCCTTTTTGCCTTCAGAACGGCCTTAATTGTTTGTGGCATAGATTTAACAAGGTGTTGGAAACATTCATCAGAGATTTTGGTCCAAATTGACATGCTAGCATAACGCAGTTGCTGCAGATTTTCCGGCTGCACATCCATGATGCGAATCTCCCATTCCACCACATCCCAAAGATGCTCTATAGGATTGAGATCTGGTGACTGTGGAGGCCATTGGAGTACAGTGAACTCATTGTCATGTAAAAAAGTACAGTTTGAAATGATTTGAGATTTGTGACATGGTGCATTATCCTGCTGGAAGTAGCCATCAGAAAATGGGTATACTGTATTCATAAAGAGATGGACATGGTCAGCAACAATACTCAGGTAGGCCGTGGTGTTTAAACGATGCTCAATTGGTACTAAGGGGCCCAATGTGTGCCACGAAAATATCCCCCACACCATTACACCATCACCACCAGCCGGAATCATTTATACAAGGCAGGATGGATCCATGTTTTCATGTTGTTTATGCCAAATTCTGACCCTACCATCTGAATGTTGCAGCTGAAATCGAGACTTATCAGACCAGGCAACGTTTTTCCAATCTTCTATTGTCCAATTTTGGTGAGCCTGTGTGAATTGTAGCCTCGGTTTTCCTGTGCTGACAGGATTGGCACCCAGTGTGGTCTTCTGCTGCTGTAGCCCATCTACTTCAAGGTTTGGCATGTTGTGCATTCAGAGATGGTATTCAGCATACCTTGGTTGTAATGAGTGCTTATTTGAGTTACTGTTGCCTTTCTAATATCTCAAACCAGTCTGCCCATTCTCCTCTGACATCAACAAGGCATTGTCACCCACACAACATGACAGAATTTGAGAGACTTCCTGCATTTCTAGTGGATTGTGGGTACCTCCTTAATAATTGCTATAGGCTACCACTGTGATATTGTCCAACTGGAAATGGATACATTTATCCTCCTTCAACAGAGGCCATGCTTGAAGAGCTTGAATAATATCTCAAAGTACTAGAATGTTTATTGATAACCTTGCCTCTAAAGGAGACCAAACTTCTTTCACCCTTTTAGAATTCCGGACTACCCCCCAGCCTAACAGACTGGCATCCGTCATGACAATGGGCCATGATGGACAATTAAAAGATGCCCCTAGGGTCAAAGAAGGACTTTTTGTCCACAAAGACAGAGATAGTCTGATGGATGAATCCAGAGCTATTTGTTGCTCCAAATGTAGATAATTCTTTGACCACTGACTGTGCATAAATAGTTTAAGGGGACGTAAGTGAAATTGTGAAAAAGGAACCGCATCAGAAGTGGCTACCATAATAGCCACTGTCTCCATGCATTGAGCTACAGATGGCAATGGAGCAGTCAGCAGGGAGAGACATGCTTTCTGGAGTTTTAACCTTTGTGGTTCCGTCAGGAACAGACGCATATGGACGGAATCTATTATGACTCAAAAAAATCTTACCCTTGTAGCATATAATGAGCTTTTGGAAATATTGATCTTCCAACCATGGTTCTGGAGAAATAACAGAAGCTTGCTAGTATGAGTGATCGCTAATGACAGAGAAGGAGCTTGCACCAGTATGTCATCCAAATACGGTGCTATTGAGATCCCCTGAGCTCTGATCACTGTTAGCAGAGTACCCAACACCTTTGTAAAGATGCATGGAGCTGTAGCCAGATCAAACGTTAGAGTGACAAACTTGTAGTGTTTGTCCATATAAGCAAACCTAAGGAACTTATAGTAATCCCTGTGGATGGGAATGTGTAGGTATGCTTCCTTGAGGTCTATTGCAGTCATAAATTGTGTGAATGGTTTAGATCTTGAAAGTGAGAACTCTGAAAAACATGTCTACAACAGGTCTGTAGGTCCCTTCCTTCTTTTAGACAATAAACAGATTGGAGTAAAACCCTTGACCCTGTTGAGGTACAGGTACAGGGATAATTACCCCCATATCCTCTAATTCCTGAACACACTGTAGAAAGGCAGTCGCCTTTGACTGAAGTTTAGGAATATGAGACAGAATGAATCTGGCCTTAAAATCTATCCGATAACCCTGAGAAATTATGTTTTGAACCCATGGGTCCTGGACTAATCTGCAGCAGGACAACTGAATGAGACTCAGTCTGCCCACTACCAGAACAGATTTTGATTTGGGGATCGAACCTTCATGCTGATTTAGTGGTGTTGTTAGACTTTTTGGATTGCTTGGACTTTGACCACAAAGAACCAGGCTTCTCAGGTTTCTGAGAAGAGGACTTCTGCTTTCCTGAGGAGCAAAAGGAATGAAACGGATTTCCTCTTATGTTTTTTTTCTTTAGGATTTGTTTATCCTGAGAAAGAAAAGTTCCTTTCTCACAAGTGACTGTCTTAATAATGGAGTCCAAGTCTGAACCAAATAGAATCTTCCCTTGTAAGGAAAGAGTGATCAGTCTATTTTTAGAGATCATGTCTGCTGACCAAGATTTTAACCATAAGGATCTCCTTGCCAGTGCTGCCATAAGACATATTTTTACATTGATCTTAATAATGTCCATTACCGCATCACACATGAATGCTTGAGCCATTTTAAGTGTTTTAATGCAGTTATGTAAATCCTCAGTAGAGAATCACCTCTTACGATGCAAAGAACAAAAACTAGAGAGATGGTAGGTGAGAGGGATTTAAATAATTTGTATAGGTTCTTGACCTCCTCCTAGTGGAGGACTGTGCATCATCATTTTACGAAATAAATTGTTATCATGCATATAAAAGATTAGTAACATACTAAAATATATTTCCTTTTTATATATAGCTTTTTCAATTAAAGATATAAAGAAAATGAAAAAAGCATAATACGAGTAAATTATAAAGTTTCTTAAAATTGCATGCTCTATCTGAATCATGAAAGAACAAAATTGGGCTCAGTATCCCTTTAAATTGATATATTAAAATGAACACTATTCTGAAAGACATTTGTTTGTGTAAAATTCATGGGTAGTATCATAAAACCAGTGTCACCATATCAAATGTACTTTTTTGTGTCTGAAGAAAAAGACATATACATAAATATATTGACTCCAAATATTACATAGATATTAATTATCCATTAATCTTAAGCATAGTAATAGAGTTATTTCTTGACTAGTTTCCAGTAAGTAATTCAGAGTTTGTTGTCGATGCAGTTTTATTTCTGAAAATGTAGTTATGTGTAGTAGCACTATCGAACTTTCTTGTTTACCATCTGATTCAATATTGTTAGCTTTGTCTGTTTGTCTTATTGACCCCATTGCATAATATTTGAGTCATCAAATACCAGTAATGGATATGTATACTGTAAGTAGAATCCATCTCCAATTGACTGATAGCTTGACTGGAATTGCTTATGTCCTTCAGAACAATTACTGACTGTAGACTTACTGAGTTCTTTATCTGAGTTAATGATACTTTTGGCAGCATGTTTAATTAGAAAAGAGTTGCGTTTATTTTCACAACATTGCACGTGTAATAAAGATTTATGTGAATTAAGGTTCTATTGTGTAATGCAGTAATAATGGTTATTTGCTGTATACAGAATAAACCGCTTTAAGGTATATCAATGCTGTATAGCAGTGTGTTTTCAGTCAGTATATGTGGAAAATGTATACTTGTGTCTATTCCTATCCATTATAAGAGACATGCAGAAACTTACATTGTTTATTTTTTTATAGTGTTTGCTAATGTGATAAAGTTCCAATCCACTAGAAATCTATCAGAAAACCTGGATATTTTGTGTTTTTCCATTGGCTTGTCATTGTGTTAATTTCACCATTGCATTGCAGTAAATGGAGTCAAAATGAAACTTCCGGAGTTCAGGTAGATCGTTCTGGTTTATAATAACTTTTCCATGTACTTCTGTTATGAAACTTACTTAGTTCTCATTGTATCCAACTGTCATTTGCTGAAAAACATTCTAAGGTAGGCTCAGGAGCAGTGCACTACTGGAAGACAGCTGGTATATGGTGGCTGCACATACAGTATATTCATTTTCTTCTATAATGGTACAACGAGTCCACAGATTCATCCATTACTTGTGACAAAGAGCACCATAGCAGAGCTGTCTATATAGCACCTCCCTTAGCTCCACCCCCCAGTCATTCTCTTTGCCTACTCTAAGTACTAGGAAGGGTAAAGTGAAAGAGGTGATAAAATATTAGTTTTTAATTTCTTCAAGCAAGAGTTTTTTGTTTTAAATGGTACCGGTGTGTACTATTTACTCTTAGGCAGCAGATAGATGAAGACTTCTTCCTGGAGGATGATGATCTTAGCATTTGCAACTAAGATCCTGTGCTGTTCCCACAGAGGCTGAGGGGTACAAGAGACTTCAGTGTGAGGAACGTTTTCATGCTATATAGCAGTGAGGTATGTTCAGTCATTTTTTATGGAGAAACTGTATTTCAGAAAGGCTTACAGTATACCCATGAGGGTAAGGGTAAGCAGTAAGAGCTATAGAACGGGCTAATTACAAATTTGGTTGACACTGAGTATTAAATGTTTGTGGGCAAACGTTTTATGAACTGGGAGTTAAAGTTTTGTGGGCAATAACGTTTTTTGGGCAACTTTATTGAGGGTACACTTGGCTTATTTTTTGGGTCTCAGAACCCACATGGCTAGTTTAAAACCACTTTGGTGCGGTTCTTTGAGGCTGTATAGACATCAAGTGAGATGGGCAGGGCCTATTTTCGTGCCTCAGATGCGCTGTTGTTTTCACTTAGCAAGCAGCAAGCTCAAACTCCTGAGGGCCCTTGTGAATGTTTTGGGCCAAATTGAAGCTTTAACCCCATATTTACTATCCCTGAGGGCAGGTAAGTGCCACAGCAGGGCTGTGCAAGGTGCTGGGGGTGTTGTTTTCCGGATTTAGGCATAATTTCAATCCGGTTTGCACATTAAAGGGTTAAATGTTAATTTTCCTTGTGGGGCAAACTTAACTACACCTATTAAGTCTGGTTGCAAAATTTGGAAAAATTTGGTGCATTTTAAAGCAGTTTTTTTCTCTTAAAGGCGCAGTACCGTTTTTTAAGATTGTTATTTTTTCACTAAATAAAGTGTTTTTCAAGCTTGTTTGTGTTCAATACTAGCCTGTACAACATGACTGACATTGAGGAAAGCCAATGTTCAATGTGTTTAGAAGCCATTGTGGAACCCCCACTTAAAATGTGTCCCTCATGCACTGAAAGGGCAATAAATTGCAAAGAACATATTTTAGCTAATAAAAGTATGTCGCAGGATGATTCTCAGTCAGAAGGGAATCAGTTTATGCCATCTAATTCTCCCCAAGTGTCACAACCATTAACGCCCGCACAAGCGACGCCAAGTACTTCTAGAGCTTCTAATTCTTTCACCCTGCTAGAGATGGCCGCAGTTATGAATACTACCCTCACAGAGGTTTTATCTAAGCTGCCTGGGTTGCAGGGGAAGCGCAGTAGGTCTGGTGTAAGAGTAAATACTGAGCCCTCTGATGCGTTATTAGCCATATCCGATGTACCCTCATAATGTTCTGAGTTGGGGGTGAGGGATTTGCTGTCTGAGGGAGAGATTTCTGACTCAGGAAAGATGTTCCCTCAGACAGACTCAGATATGACAGCTTTTAAATTTAAACTAGAACACTTCTACTTATTGCTCAGGGAGGTTTTAGCGACTCATGATGATTGTGACCCTATTGTATTTCCAGAGAAATTGGGTAGAATAGACAGATATCTAGAGGTTCCTACCTACATTGATGTTTTTCCGGTCCCTAAGAGGATTTTGGACATTGTTACTAAGGAATGGGATAGACCAGGTATTCCGTTCTATCCCCCTCCTACTTTTAAGAAAATTTTTCCCATATCAGACACCATGCGGGATTCATGGCAGACGGTCCCTAAGGTGGAGGGAGCTATTTCTACCCTGGCTAAGCGTACAACTATACCTATTGAGGACAGTTGTGCTTTCAAAGATCCTATGGATAAAAAATTAGAGGGTCTCCTAAAGAAAATATTTGTTCATCAGGGTTTTCTTCTGCAACCTATAGCATGCATTTTTCCTGTAACTACTGCAGCTGATTTTTGGTTTGAGGCTCTGGAGGAGGCTCTTCAGGTTGAGACCCCATTAGAGGATATTCTGAATAGAATTAGGGCTCTCAAGCTAGCTAATTCTTTCATTACAGATGCTGCTTTTCAACTGGCTAAATTAGCGGCAAAGAATTCAGGTTTTGCCATTTTAGCGCATAGAGCATTATGGCTTAAGTCCTGGTCTGCTGATGTGTCATCAAAATCTAAGCTTTTAGCTATCTGTTTCAAAGGTAAGACCCTATTCGGACCTGAACTGAAAGAGATCATTTCAGACATCACTGGAGGGAAAGGCCATGCCCTTCCTCAGGATAAGACAACTAAGATGAGGGCCAAGCAAAATAATTTTCGTTTCTTTCGAAACTTCAAAGGTGGTCCCGCTTCCTCTTCCCCCGCTGCAAAACAAGAGGGGAATTTTACTCAATCCAAGTCAGACTGGAGACCTAACCAGGTTTGGAATAAAGGTAAACAGGCCAAGAAGCCCGTTGCTGCCATCAAGTCACCATGGAGGGGTAGCCCCCGATCCAGGACCGGATATAGTATGGGGCAGACTTTCTCTCGTTGCTCAGGCTTGGGCAAGAGATGTTCAGGACTCCTGGGCTTTAGAAATCGTAACCCAGGGGTATCTTCTAGAATCTAGATTTCAAAAATTCTCCTCCAAGGGGGAAATTCCATCTTTCTCAATTGTCTGTAAACCAGACAAAAAGAGAGGCGTTCTTACGCTGTGTAGAAGACCTATATACCATGGGAGTGATCTGCCCAGTTCCGGAAAAAGAACAGGGGCAGGGGTTATACTCCAATCTGTTTGTGGTTCCCAAAAAAGAGGGAACCTTCAGACCAATTTTAGATATCAAGATCCTAAACAAATTCTTCAGAGTCCCATCCTTCAAGATGGAGACCATTCAGACTATTTTACCAATGATCCAGGAGGGTCAATATATGACCACCGTGGACTTAAAGGATGCATATCTACACATCCCTTTCCACAAAGATCATCACAAGTTCCTCAGGTTCGCCTTTCTGGACAAGCATTACCAGTTTGTGGCTCTTCCCTTTGGGTTGGCAACAGCTCCCAGAATTTTCACAAAGGTGCTAGGGTCCCTTCTTTTAAGGCCGCAGAGCATAACAGTGGCGCCTTATCTGGACAATATCTTAATCCAGCCGTCAACTTTCCAATGAGCTAAATCTCACACGGATATCGTGTTGACTTTTCTAAGATCTCACGGGTGGAAGGTGAACGTAAAAAAGAGTTAGCTTCTTCCTCTCACAAGAGTTCCATTCCTGGGAACTCTGATAGATTCGTGGACATGAAAATTTTTCTGACAGAGGTCAGGAAATCAAAGATTTTATCCAAGCGGGGATTCTCTGAGTCGGTCATAGATACCTTGATTCAGGCTTGAAAGCCTGTCACTAGGAAAATGTATCATAAGATATGGCGTAAATATCTTTATTGGTGCAAATCCAAAGGCTACTCATGGAGTAAGATCAGGATTCCTAGGATTTTGTCCTTTCTCCAAGAAGGATTGGAGAAGGGGCTATCAGCTAGTTCCCTGAAGGGACAGATATCTGCTTTATCAATTCTACTGCACAAGCGTCTGGCAGATGTTTCAGACGGTCAGTCGTTCTGTCAGGCTTTAGTTAGAATCAAGCCTGTGTTTAAACCTATTGCTCCGCCATGCAGTTTGAATTTAGTTCTTAAAGTTCTTCAAGGGGTTCCGTTTGAACCTATGCATTCCATAGATATTAAACTTTTATCTTGGAAAGTTCTGTTTTTAGTTGCTATCTCTTCGGCTCAAAGAGTTTCTGAGCTATCTGCATTGCAATGCGACTCGCCTTATCTGGTTTTCTATGCTGTTAAGGTGGTTTTGCGTACCAAACCTGGATTCCTTCCTAAGGTTGTTACCAATAAGAATATTAATCAGGAAATTGTGGTTCCTTCTCTGTGTCCTAATCCTTCCTCTCAGAAGGAGCGTCTGTTGCACAACCTGGATGTAGTTTGTGCTTTAAAATTTTACTTGCAAGCAACCAAGGATTTCCATCAAACATCTTCATTGTTTGTTGTCTATTCTGGAAAACGTAAAAGCTACGGCTACCTCTCTTTCTTTTTGGCTGAAAAGCATAATCCGTTTGGCATATGAGTCTGCTGGACAGAAACCTCCTGAAAGAAATACAGCTGACTCTACTAGAGCGGTGGCTTCCACATGGGCTTTTAAAAATGATGCTTCTGTTGAATAGATTTGTAAGGCTGCGACTTGGTCTTCGCTTCATACCTTTTCCAAAATTTCCAAATTTGATACTTTTGCTTCTTCGGAGGCTATTTTTGGGAGAAAAGTTCTTCAAGCAGTGGTGCCTTCTGTTTAGCCATCTGTCTTGTACCTCCCGTTCATCCGTGTCCTGTAGCTTTGGTATTGTATCCCACAAGTAATGGGTGAATCCGTGGACTCATCGTACCATTATAGAAGAAAAGTAAATTTATGCTTACCTGATAAATTGATTTATTCTATGGTACGACGAATCCACGGCCCCTCCTGTCATTTTAAGACAGATTATATTTTTTTATTTTAAACTTCAGTCACCTCTGCACCTTTTAGTTTCTCTTCCTGTACCTTCGGTCGAATGACTGGGGGGTGGAGCTAAGGGAGGAGCTATATAGACAGCTCTGCTGTGGTGCTCTTTGCCACTTCCTGTTAGCAGGAGATAATATCCCACAAGTAATGGATGAATCCGTGGACTCGTCGTACCATAGAAGAAATCAATTTATCAGGTAAGCATAAATTTACTTTTTGTTATTGGCTCATACATTGTATTCAACTAGTTTCCAGTAGTACATTGCTGCTCTGGAGCTGACTTTAACTATTGTATTTTATACATTTGAAGGCTTAAAACATAGTTAAATGCCTGCACCAGTGGAATACTAAACTGCTCTAGCACATCTTATTTTCATTTTACACTTTTATGTACCTTTAAAAAAAGCTGACAGAAGTATTATTATCTGTCAGGAGTACTTTTAGAAGATCTTTCACATGGTTTAGGACTTCATTGTTTAAAATGACAGTCTACTCCAGAATTTGTATTCTTTAAAATGATAGACAAAACCTTCATTACCCATTCCCCAGTTTTGCATTACCAACTTTGTTATGTTAATATACTTTTTACCTCTGTGATAACTTTGTATTTAACCCTTTGCAGACTGCCCCCTTATTTCAGTTCTTTTGACAGACTTGCATTTTAGCCAATCAGTGCTGACTCAAAAGTAACCCCACGGGAGTTAGCACAATGTTATTTATATGGCACACATGAACTTGCACTGCCTAGGTGTGAAAAACTGTCAAAATGCTTTCAGATGAGAGGCAGCCTGCAAGGGCTTAGAAATTAGCATATGAACCCCCATAGGTTTAGCTTTCCTGTAAAATACCAAGAGAACAAAGCAAAGTTGATTATAAAAGTTGCAATTGGAAAGTTGTTGGAAAGACTGTCCCATTAACAACCTCAACAACAAACTGACTTCTTGAATACCCATATATTGGCTGTGGCTGCACCACTTTTATTCAATGTTAAACTTTTGCCCATACTCAGTTCACATACTTATACTCATGGTCATTTCCTGGTTTGATTCAAAGTTGAGAATATTGCTCATCAGGGCGACGCTGGTTTTTACGTGATTTTGGTATTACATATACGGCGTAGCATACAAGTAACGCGTGTATATTTCACCCGTCGCCCGCAATTTTTACTCTCATAAGCTAACATGGAACCTCATCGAAAATAGGTATCCAATAGTCAGCGCAAGGACTTACGTGGCAAAAATGGAGAAATCTTACTCTATTTTCACCTTGCCATTCTAAGGCAGCCGCAGCAGGCCTTGCTCTGAGTATGGGAACTCCCGAAACTGCCGGCAAAAATAAACTAACACCTAACGCATGTGCAATATCTAGCTACCTGTCAACCACCAACCTCCACCGCAATAACTAATAAAATATATTAACCCCTATATCCGCCATCAAACCCACACCGCAACTACAAATAAAGTATTAACCCTTATATCCGCCAACCCCAACATCACAAACTACCTAATAAAACTTTTAACCCCTAATCCACCATTAACCCACAGCGCAATAAACCTATCAAAGTATTAACCCCTAAACCGCCAAAGCTCAAAACACAAATAATTAAATTTCTTATACCCCCTAAATGAACCCAAATTACAAAATACTAAAGTTACTAACTATTAAAATAAAAAAATCTAACACTACTTTAAAAATAAAAAATAAACTTAGCATAAATTAAACTGTCCCTTTAAACCACATTTACATAAAATAAAAAAATCTAAGATTACAGAAATTAAAAAACAAAATGATAAAATTTTAAAAAAATTATACCTAATCCCTATGAAAATAAAAAAGCCCCCCAAAATAAAAACCTCCCCTACTCTAAGAATAAACTACCAGTAGCCCTTAAAAGGGCTTTTTGCAGGGCATTGCCCCAAGATAATCAGATCTTTTACATTAAAAATACACAAAGTCCCCCCTAACAGTAAAACCCCCCACCCACCAAACCCCCAAATAAAAAAAAAACTAACACTAAAAAACCTAAAATACCCATTGCCCTGAAAAGGGCATTTGTTAGGCATTGTCCTTAAAAGGGCATTTAGCTCTTTTACAAAATGCCTACCCTAATCTAAATAAATAATCCCCCCCTCCAAAAAAAAAAAAACCCTAAGTATAACCCCCAGGTTGGTACTCACCATTCCTGAAGTCCGGCAGAGAAGGTCCTGTCCCATGCGGTGAAGTCTTCTTCCAAGCGGCAACCTCTTCTTTCTTCTTCTAGGAACAATCCGGCATGGAGCAGAGGGCAGAGCTGAAGACCGATGACCGTGAAGCTGAAGACCGGCGACCCTGGAACTGAAGACTGGCGACCATGGAACTGAAGACCAGCGACCGTGGAGCCATGGAGCATGGAGGATCCTCTTCATACGATCGCCGCCGTACACTGGATAGTGAATTCAAGGGAGGCGATTAAAAATGGCGTCCCTTGAATTCCTATTGGCTGATTTGATTCTTCAAATTCAAATCAGCCAATAGGATGAGAGCTACTGAAATTATATTGGCTGGTTTGAATAGCCAATAGAATCTCAGTAGCTCTCATCCTATTGGCTAATTTGAACAGTCAATAGGATTTGAGTAGCTCTCATCCAATTGGCTGATTTGAATTTGAAAAATCAAACCAGCCAATAGGAATTCAAGGGACCGCATTTTTAATTACGTCCCTTGAATTCACTATCCAGTGTACGGCGGCGATCGTACGAAGAGTTTCCTCCACACTCCATGTCTTCAGCTTCAGGGTCACCGGTTTTCAGTTCCAGGATCCCCGATCTTCAGTTCCAGGGTCACCAGTTTTCAGCTCCGCGGTCATCAGTCTTCAGCTCTGCCCTCCACTCCGCGCCGGATTGTTCCTGGAAGAAGAAATAAGAGGTCGCCGCATACGCTCATTTCTGGACATCGCTAGTTTATCCAATTTACGGCACTTTATGAACTGCCGGTGCCGTATATGTTATAGCCCGATGTGTGAGGTGAAATTATGGGCGGCACGGGTTGAAGCGCTTGTGCTAAAGCCTGCACCGTATATGTAATCTCACCCCTAATATTTTAAACTCTGAAGCTTGTGCACAATTAAAACATTATCAGAAGTTTTATTTATGATTGCAATTAATTGTATAGATGCTACACAATTTAAAATTGCCACATGGCAAGTCTTGATTTGTTGTCATTTGTTAAGTTGAATAACAAAAAAATAAATATATTAGCTATCATATTTTACTTTCAATTCTGTTGTGAATCTTTTGCTTACATAAAGGCCTTTTGCAAAATATCTTTGAAAAACCTGTGAAATATCTGTTTCTTATATATTTTGTGTGTTTAAGCAGATTTTATTAGTGCAGCTTATCTTGTTCGTATTTTGGCTATTCAAATTATTGGAATGGCTTAGAAAAAAATCACAAAAGCAGCTACTGTCTTTCACACTGTAAACTTGTATTGATTAGAATAAGGGGAATTTAGTTATAAATGTAAATAGCGGTAACTATTATTATAAAGTAGTTTTATTTATGTACCATAAACATCACAAATGTTCTCCAAGTCTTTTGTATCACTAAAAAAAATGTTAAAACAATGTAAAGTAATAAAAATGTAAATTAATAACTATTAAAATGTCAGTGCATAATACAAAATATATATTTTAGATCGCCTTATGTTTTTTTTATCATTAAGAAAAATCTTTAGCAGTGGAACTATGTAGGGAAGAATAGTAATATACTTGCTAAGGTGTTTATATAGCCATACTGTAAGTGACGTGAATATAGTAATCATTTTAAAAATATTTAATGCTAACCCCAATGCCCCCTTATATATTATATACATTGTTGAATACCCAACCTAGGGACAAACAATATTATTAAATATGAATTCAATAATTTGGTAAAGTAATAAAAAATAAAATAAAATAAAGAAAGAAAAATAAATATAAAGTTAACAACCATGCATATATCCATAGGTATCTAATATTTACATACCATTAATGTTGATAAAATGTAGCCTGAGGAGAATATTTTTCAGAAGTGAATACTTTTGAAAAAAATATATATATATTCTTCAGGGTTGAATTATGCATTTTTCATAAGTGACTTCTTATAAAGGATGAGTATGATTACTCTGCTACATCTTATGACAGGATTTATATTGAGCTGCCTAAGGTGGCAGCCACACTTATATTAGCTTCTTACACAAAGGACCAGTAAAAATGTATCCGGGGTTTTAATAGATGACAAAGCCAGGGGACATGGTGTGGGCCATTGGGGGGAAGATACAGATGTCCCTTTTGGTCCTTCATATACTTTTAGGAGAAGCATTGTATTACAGACACTTCTCTAAAAAAGGTGAACAATAAGTAAAAAAAAATAAAATCACATGCAATAGCCACTGATAAAATCAAATGGTCTAAGGGCCATGTTAGAATACAAATTGCTTATTAGATAATACAAGTAATCAGAGTTACCTATATAGCAAGGAACTTATATTTAAGGAATTCATGATGAAAGATTTTGTACAAAATATCAATTAATGTAGATTGGTTAGCCCACTCCCTCTAGACCCTGACAAGTACTTATTTGAGGATCTGGGACATTTTAATTTGAAATACCAATTTTCATCTTAAGTAACTGATGTGGCATGTTATATTATAATCTCCCAGATTAGTTTAGATGCTTGTGTCTATGTCATACCTTGAGGCATTGTACTATGACCTATGCCAAGTATCCAGATAAGTGGTGAAACTAAATTGATATTTTGATTTGCATGGGTGGTTCTTAAAAACAAGGGCACTTTATCAAAATTGACATTTCACTAGTTTTCTTCAAAAACTTACCTTTCAATCCTCGTTGCAAGCCCTCAAGTCCAAAATGACAAATCCGGCTTCCTCAGGCCATGATTCCTCCGGGGGGAAGCCTTGATTGGAGGAAGCCGGATTTGTCATTTCTGTTGTATGAAGAGGCTTCCAACGGCCGGGGGAATAGCTGGAGCTGTTGTCAGGATTAAAAGGTAAGTTTTTGAAGAAAACAAGGGAAATGTCAATTTTGATCAATTAAAGTGCCCCTGTTTTGTAATAGGATTATTAAAAACTCGGCACTAATTCATCAAAATTGACCTTTACTTTAAGTCGGGTTATGGAATTTGGGCTTTAGTAATAATATGGTTGCTTGCTAACAAATATGGCTTTCTTACTGTTCGTGTTATACAGATAGTGTGCTGCTATGAAATTCAATTACTGTATTTAAAAAACACGGAAAAAAAAAAAAAATTATGTATATATATATTATGAAATATGCAGGTTTTCTCTCTCATCCAGTTTTAGAATTGCAAGAAAAACATCTGGCTTAAACATCATTGATACATTTTATTTTGAATACCAGTAGAGATAAACATTGTGGATGGTGTTATAAACACGAGTTTAAAAACATCTTTTTTTATAGAAAGACTTTATCATTATTTCTGTTAGCATAAGCCCACAAAGGAAATTAGCAACGACCTAGATGATATTAGTTTCTAAACAATTAGTTAAAATGATTCGCTCAGTGCAATCACAAATTTCCAACTCTTTGAACGTTTACAAATTATTAGAGATGTTTTTGCTCCCATGGGTTGTTTTGCTTATCTTACTGGCAATTCCATCTCTATGAATTACAAAAGTGCAACAGCACACAAGTCATTAAATATAGCAAATAGAATCATTGAAATGTAAAATTAATTAAACTTTAGAGAACAGAGAAGAGTCAAAGTAAGGAAACTACTGGATCCCTGAAAGAAACAAAATTGGTTCTATGCACTTAATAACGTCCAAATATTATATTGTTTCAAAAAGATTTTATGGTTCATATTTTGTTAGCTTTAAATAATAAAAAAAATCATATATCAAAGTGAATTTCCATTAACTAAGTAACTGTGGTCTATACAGAGTTTTTAAGATAATGGGCTAGAATACAAATGGTGCACTATTTATAGTACAAATGGCACGCTAGTGTTAGTGCAAATTGCGTGTATATTAAAAGTTGAAAGTAATTTGGTGCGCTTGAGCACAAATAAAATTTGTACTCCTCAGGTTAGTGAATTCTTCACATAAAGTGTAAGGGTTAAAAGAAAATGTGAACTAATACATTCAAATACAATGTAATACTCATATATACACTTTCTGACCAAAAGTATTCATATAAATATTAATAGAACATTTTTATAAGGGTTAAAAGATATATGGTATATGACAAGGTGTTTGACTGGAAAGGGCTATAATATATGTACTTTTATATATATATATATATATATATTCCAAAAGAAATGGTCGCACTCTCAGGTCTTTTAGTGAAAAATCGTGGTAAATTTTAATGAAACGTTTTCGGGGTATTCTTCCCCATCATCAGCATAAACATACAGTGCATCAAACAAACTTAAATAGAAGCCTATTGCTCGTTAAACATAAATCAAAAATACCTGTGTGTGAAGATTTCTCAGTGTGGTGGCGCCAAACAGTGTGTGTGTGGATCGCATGTTTGCGTTCCACTATGTGAACCGGAAGTGTTAAGTGCAGTATTGTATCCGGTATCCTCATTTCTATACAAAGCTTATAATGTTATAATATCGATACAAACTTACTGTGTTAATAAATTACGTTACTAAAGTATGTAATAGTGTTTCAAACTCTGTGCCATTATTGACAGTGTAACTTATTCTACGTATTGTTACAATTGCGTGAATTTATTTAGCCGGTGCCTCCTGCACTGCTCATAGGCTCATATATATGTATGTGCATTGTTCCCTATTGTCTAAATTACATCTCCCTTACTGGAGTGCTACTATTGTTCGTTATGATGATCTCTGTGACAGGTTCTATAGAGTTCGCTGTCATCTTCTAGTTGTCATAGGAACCATTTGTTCTGCCGGTTCTACTTGGGCGGATGGATCTATTGGTTTACCTAGTTCAGATTTACCACTATTCTATGGCCAGTATGCATTACCTTCATGTCTCACTATTAACATGCTTTTTTGGACTTCATTCATTTACATATCACTTGTACTTGTCCTGGAATGTGCTTGTTAGAGGGGCTAAAAGTATTCTCTGGCACTTATTGTATGTAGTATATGTATATCATCTTAAGTATCGTATATGTTTTCCTAGGCTGTCTTTATAGATTATGTGATTGATCCCCTCCTATGGACCTAGGTACCAGTAAAGGAAAATAAAATCATCTAACCATTTAGCATGGGTAAAAGTACAAAATTATTAGTAAAAAATAAGAAATATATAGAAACTAAAAATAAGAAATAGCAACCTAACTGCTGTTGCTACATTACACACTTAGCTCTAGTAATGTATAATTGGTATTGATTTTGTTCTAAATTATATCTATCTCTCTTGTGCCTGTATACACATTACATATATTATATACATCTTAGCTCTCTTAATATGTATTAGAGAAAGCTATTGTTGCCCTGTTAGTCCATATAGTTACTCCGTGTCAAATTTCTATATAGTGATGTCCATCCTTAATTGAATCTTTGAGTTCATCATAGTTGGACAGTCCTAGTGCAGTGTCCCTATTTTTTGGTGTTGGCACAAACTGACCCTTGGACGTATGGGATGTCATCCTCAATTGGATGGTTGATGTCATCTCTGTCATGGTTATATATCCATGGTTCCTAGACCTGTGTCTTTTCTGATGTTCCTGTCGGTTATTCTCTGCACGTTAAGATTGTCGCCTTAGATTGGTGCAGATGGATCATCTCTGTGTGGTTGCCATGGATTTAAAGGAAGCTCCGTATTTTAAGTCTGCATGAGAACTTGTTGGCAATTGGCATTAATATACCGAGTGATGTTGCATTGGAGGAATCATTACCATGACTCCCCCAACGCCAGGTAGTGCACCCTGCGCTGAATGGTCTACCCCCCAAGAGGCCTGACCCTCAGTGCATTGTCACATATTACTCAAGGTGTAATTGCCATGCCTTGAGTACACCTTGAGTAATATGTGACAATGCACTGAGGGTCAGGCCTCTTGGGGGGTAGACCATTCAGCGCAGGGTGCACTACCTGGCGTTGGGGGAGTCATGGTAATGATTCCTCCAATGCAACATCACTCGGTATATTAATGCCAATTGCCAACAAGTTCTCATGCAGACTTAAAATACGGAGCTTCCTTTAAATCCATGGCAACCACACAGAGATGATCCATCTGCACCAATCTAAGGCGACAATCTTAACGTGCAGAGAATAACCGACAGGAACATCAGAAAAGACACAGGTCTAGGAACCATGGATATATAACCATGACAGAGATGACATCAACCATCCAATTGAGGATGACATCCCATACGTCCAAGGGTCAGTTTGTGCCAACACCAAAAAATAGGGACACTGCACTAGGACTGTCCAACTATGATGAACTCAAAGATTCAATTAAGGATGGACATCACTATATAGAAATTTGACACGGAGTAACTATATGGACTAACAGGGCAACAATAGCTTTCTCTAATACATATTAAGAGAGCTAAGATGTATATAATATATGTAATGTGTATACAGGCACAAGAGAGATAGATATAATTTAGAACAAAATCAATACCAATTATACATTACTAGAGCTAAGTGTGTAATGTAGCAACAGCAGTTAGGTTGCTATTTCTTATTTTTAGTTTCTATATATTTCTTATTTTTTACTAATAATTTTGTACTTTTACCCATGCTAAATGGTTAGATGATTTTATTTTCCTTTACTGGTACCTAGGTCCATAGGAGGGGATCAATCACATAATCTATAAAGACAGCCTAGGAAAACATATACGATACTTAAGATGATATACATATACTACATACAATAAGTGCCAGAGAATACTTTTAGCCCCTCTAACAAGCACATTCCAGGACAAGTACAAGTGATATGTAAATGAATGAAGTCCAAAAAAGCATGTTAATAGTGAGACATGAAGGTAATGCATACTGGCCATAGAATAGTGGTAAATCTGAACTAGGTAAACCAATAGATCCATCCGCCCAAGTAGAACCGGCAGAACAAATGGTTCCTATGACAACTAGAAGATGACAGCGAACTCTATAGAACCTGTCACAGAGATCATCATAACGAACAATAGTAGCACTCCAGTAAGGGAGATGTAATTTAGACAATAGGGAACAATGCACATACATATATATGAGCCTATGAGCAGTGCAGGAGGCACCGGCTAAATAAATTCACGCAATTGTAACAATACGTAGAATAAGTTACACTGTCAATAATGGCACAGAGTTTGAAACACTATTACATACTTTAGTAACGTAATTTATTAACACAGTAAGTTTGTATCGATATTATAACATTATAAGCTTTGTATAGAAATGAGGATACCGGATACAATACTGCACTTAACACTTCCGGTTCACATAGTGGAGCGCAAACATGCGATCCACACACACACTGTTTGGCGCCACCACACTGAGAAATCTTCACACACAGGTATTTTTGATTTATGTTTAACGAGCAATAGGCTTCTATTTAAGTTTGTTTGATGCACTGTATGTTTATGCTGATGATGGGGAAGAATACCCCGAAAACGTTTCATTAAAATTTACCACGATTTTTCACTAAAAGACCTGAGAGTGCGACCATTTCTTTTGGAATATTGACTGCATGTTGGCACCCGGGCAGATGACCATTGGAGGGTAACACTGTACAACTGATGGGTTTTTATATATATATATATATATATATACCGGTATATATATATATAGTAAGATTTCCATTACATATAATTCCCTTTATGACATATTTTGGGTCAGAATGATCCCTTGCATGAAAATTAATTTCTATGAGGCCCCTTAAGCTGTCTAAGGGGCATCACCAATTTTTACCCTAACAAGGAGAGAGCACTGCAATACAATATAGCATTTATAATGAGAGTTTTATTAATTTGTGTTCATTTTAGTACAATACATTTTTATCCTAAAATACATTCTAACACATCTGAAAAGTATCTGATGAATCTCTGTTGAATGTGAATTTCACTGTTCTATGTCCTTAATTGGGGATTTTGTGGTATAAAAGTGCACCTAAAAACTCTTTCAATTGTCTGAGAATAGATATCTATAAAGAACAGATTGTATAGCTTAAAATATTTCTTACTTTTATTGATTTTATGGTCCTTCACTTAAAAAAATAGAAAAAGAAATGTCTTTTATGAGGGGATGTTTTTACAAAAATATGTCTTATTTAAGTTGAGGTCTTTCTATGGTTTATATTGCTGCAGAAATATGTTCTAGCCTTGTTTCTATTCCTCATTTTATTGCTATTAATACCTTATTTGTCTTTGAAGTTCCTGATTGACATTGAGCACTGCTGCTATGAAATAATCATAACAGTTTTACTAGTACTCCCTATGCTACCATAGAAACATGATAGAAACAATCAATACTTAGGCCTCAATAGAGCAATAGTAAACAGAACTTTTTCCTGACTAGAAAAGGTACTTGCACAACACATAAAATAACCTGCCACAGTCACATACAGAAAAACACAATTTCTTCTTTTCTTTGTGATATGTACCACAACAATCTAGCAAAATTGTACTATAGATTAAAAAGGACTGAGTTTACACCAGGGATGGATGAGCATTTGGGCCATAGTACCTGGACCGAGGGCCCTGCACATAAGGGGCCCACCAGTTTTATTGCCAAGGAGACCCCTGGGGGGACTCCTGGTGTACTGTTCAGGCTCACAGTCACAGCTAGTTAAATAATCTAGAGCAGTGGTGAAAGCCCTCCTGCCCAGTTCAAAGATTAGCTAGAGAAGCTGCATATCTTCTAGCAGTAACTAAGCAGTTAAGGGTGGGCTGAATAGGGGCCCTGTCCTTGGTGGGAGAAGCCTGTGTTTGGCCCTGTAGTGGATACCCCCCTGCTTACGCCAACCTGTTTATGGGTTGGTGGGAGCTGTCCCATGTCTTTGCAGATGATAACCCTTATAGAGACTCTATTATAATGTACAAAAGATATATAGATTATCTCATTTTTATTTGGTTTGATACAGAAGCACAAGCTCTCCTTTTCGTTGAACTGTTGAACCTCCATGGTTGCGTGCTTCAGTTTACCTCTACATTTGATAATTGTGAGGTTGCATACCTTGACTTAATTTTCAAGGGTGAAAAGGATACAGGCCTTATTACTGTCGGTCTCTATAGAAAACCAATTTCCTCCAACACCTTACTGAATGCTAGAAGCTCCCATCCTAACCACTGCCAATATGAAATAGCGAAAGGCCAATTTCTTTGTATAAAAAGAAACTATACCTATGGGTCTACATTTCTTGAAGATAGTGAGGACCTAAAAAGGAGGTTGTTTCAGAGGGGCTATCTTAAGTCCATAGTTGATAAAGCATTTAATGAGGTAAAATATATTGACAGACAACCATTACTGCATGATCATCCAAAGAGTCTAGCAAGACAGGAACATTTTGCAACATTTGTTACTACATGCTCAACTTAGTATCACCAAGTTTTTAATATCATTAAGAAACATCCCCCATTTTGTTAGGAGATGATGATCTTGCTGAGTCTGTTAACAAGGGTTGTCAGTTTGTGAGTAAACAAAGTAAAACTCTAGGTAATTTATTGGCTCCCAGTATGACGTGATTTAAACAAGACTCTACCAAAGCCTTATCATGGCTAACAACTAAAGGCCACTATAAATGTGGGGTCAGATCATGTAAGGCATGTGCACATACCCTAATCTGTAAAACATTTTTAATGTAATGCTACTCTAAAAGTATATACTACTATAGATAAATTGACTAACTGTAAGTCTATGTATGTGACCTCATCTGGTGCCAAATATGTAAATTTCAATATGTTGGCTGTACCTAGAGAGGTCATGGAAAGGATATGTGAGCACCTCAATGATATAGATAATCAGTATCACTGTTCTGCTCTGGCAACCCATTTTATTCTGGAGCATCAAGGCCAAACTACAAATCTAAAATGGTGTATTATTGATAAGATTTCAAGACCCAAAAGGGATGGTGACCTACAAGCACTACTTGAAAAAAGAGAAGCCTTTTGGATCTTCTCACTTAGAACTAGGATCACCTTAGGTCAAATCATTAACCACTGGCAATAAGGTTGTTTTTTCTTGCGTTCAGGTGTGTATATGTTCGCTATGTGGGAAAACCTAATAATGATTTATTCCCCTAAATGATTTTAATGTATAACCCTTGTTTATAATACATATAATACATTTATTAACCCCTAAACCTAAGTCTAACCCTAACCCTAACACCCCCTAACTTAAATATAATTACAATAAATCTAAATAAAACTTACTATCATTACCTAAATAATTCCTATTTAAAACTAAATAGTTACCTGTAAAATAAACCCTAAGATAGCTACAATATAACTAATATTTACATTGTAGCTATCTTAGGGTTTATTTTTATTTTACAGGCAAGTTTGTATTTATTTTAACTAGGTAGAATAGTAAGTAAATAGTTATTAACTATTTACTAACTACCTAGCTAAAATAAATACAAATATACCTGTAAAATACACTAACACCTAAGCTTATACTACAATTAAAAAAATTACCTAAATTAAATACAATTACCTAAATTACAAGAACAAACAAACACTAAATTACACAAAATAAAAAAAGAAATTATCCGATATTTAAACTAATTACACCTAATCTAATAGCCCTATCAAAATAAAAAAGACCCCCAAAATAAAAAAAAAAACCCTAGCCTAAGCTAAACTACCAATAGCCCTTAAAAGGGCCTTTTGCGGGGCATTGCCTGTTCCGTTCCAATCAGCCAATAGAATGTGAACTCAATCCTATTGAATGATTGGATCAGCGAATAGGATTGAAACTCAATCCTATTGGCTGATTGCATCAGCCAATAGGATTTTTTCACCTTTAATTCCGATTGGCTGATAGAATTGCCGTCTGGATGAAGACTTCTGCCCATCTGGAGGACCACTTCTCTCGGCTTGGATGAAGACTTCTCCCAACTTTGTTGATGACTTCTTGCCGCTTGGATGAATACTTCTCCCAGCTTCATTGAGGATGGATGTCCGGTCTTCAAAACTGTAAGTGAATCTTCGGGGGTTAGTGTTAGGTTTTTTTGAGGGTTTATTGGGTGTGTTTTATTTTTAGATTAGGGTTTGGGAACTTGAAAAAGAGCTAAATGCCCTTTTCAGGGCAATGGGGAGCTTAGGTTTTTTTAGTTAGGATTTTATTTGGGGGGTTGGTTGTGTGGGTGGTGGTTTTTACTGTTGGGGGGTTGTTTGTATTTTTTTACAGGTAAAATAGCTTATTTATTTGGGGCAATGCCCAGCAAAAAGGCAATTTTAAGGGCTATTGGTAGTTTAGTTTAGGCTAGGGTTTTTTTTTTATTTGGGGGGGGGGACTTTTTTTTATTTTGATAGGGCTGTTAGATTAGGTGTAATTAGTTTAAATATCTTATAATGTCTTTTTATTTTGGGTAATTTAGTGGGGGTTTTTTTTTGTAATTTAGGTAATTGTATTTAATTTAGGTTATTTATTTAATTGTAGTGTAAGGTTAGGTGTTAGTGTAACTCAGGTTAGGTTTTATTTTACAGGTAAATTTGTATTTATTTTAGCTAGATAGTTAGTAAAAAGTTAATAACTATTTACTAACTAGTCTACCTAGTTAAAATAAATACAAACTTGCCTGTAAAATAAAAATAAACCCTAAGCTAGCTATTAGTTATATTGTAGCTAGCTTAGGGTTTATTTTACAGGTAAGTATTTAGTTTTAAATAGGAATTATTTAGGTAATGATAGTAAGTTTTATTTAGATTTATTTTAATTATATTTAAGTTAGGGGGTGTTAGGGTTAGACTTAGGTTTAGGGGTTAATAAATTTAGTATAGTGGCGTCGACGTGGGGGGCGGCAGATTAGGGTTAATAAATGTAGGTAGGTTGCGGCAATGTTAGGAGTGGCAGATTAGGGGTTAATAATATTTAAATAGTATTTGTGATGCAGGAGTGTGGCGGTTTAGGGGTTAATATGTTTCTTATAGTGGTGACGATGTCTGGAGTGGCAGATTAGGGGTTAATAAGTATAATGAAGGTGTCGGCGATGTTGGGGGCAGCAGATTTGGGGTTAATAAATTTAAGATTAGAGGTGTTTAAGACTCAGGGTTCATATTAGGGTGTTAGGTGTAAACATAAATTTTGTTTCCCCATGGGAATCAATGGGGCTGCGTTAGGGAGATTTACGCTGCTTTTCTGCAGGTGTTAGACTTTTTTTCAGCCGGCTCACCCCATTGATGTCTGTGGGGAAATCGTGCACAAGCACGTAAAACCAGCTCACTGCAGTTTTCAGCAGCACTGGTATTGGAGTGCGGTATGGAGCTCAATTTTGCTCTATGCTCACTTCTTGCCTGATAACGCCGGGTTTTTATAAACTTTATAATACCAGCACTGTAGGTAAGTGAGCGGTGACAACGTGCAAGTTAGCACTGCACCCCTCATAACGCAAAACTCGTAATCTAGCTGAAAGTATCTAATATTCACAAGTGCAATGCAGCTAGCATCGCTCCCAAAGGTTTACAAGCCGGACTCCCAACAAAGCAGCTGTATCAATGATACCGGAAGTGCCATACACCTGAACTTTACATATGCCCATCTACACCAAAGGCAACCAATCATAAGGGCACCTGGATACACTCCCACATCAGTGAGAACCTGTGACAGACATACTCCGCACACACCCACTTAGATGCATACTCCCATCATAATACATTTACAACGAGTGCTTTCTGACGTGCCTGAAACCACAGTGTAAAATTGTAGGCAGCAAGCCAATACCACGTACTCTCACCCAACACAGTGGGATGTGACCGCATATGTAAGAAACTGACAACCTAAGCCATTCTCAACAGTGAATACATAATACCCACCTATGAACTTCAAGGTCAGACAGAAATAATGTGATGGCTAGACCAAGCCGTTCTAGTACACCATATCGTGCCCCATATTCAACGGGGTTCACTACTCACTGCAAACTCAAGTGTGCATACAGCAGCTCAACCAGCTATAATGACACACTACCACAGCTAGAGCCTCTCATACACAGATTAAATAAACAATAAAAGAGAATAGATATCTGTAAAGAACAGATTGTATAGCTTAAAATATTTCTTACTTTTATTGATTTTATGGTCCTTCACTTAAAAAAATAGAAAAAGAAATGTCTTTTATGAGGGGATGTTTTTACAAAAATATGTCTTATTTAAGTTGAGGTCTTTCTATGGTTTATATTGCTGCAGAAATATGTTCTAGCCTTGTTTCTATTCCTCATTTTATTGCTATTAATACCTTATTTGTCTTTGAAGTTCCTGATTGACATTGAGCACTGCTGCTATGAAATAATCATAACAGTTTTACTAGTACTCCCTATGCTACCATAGAAACAAGATAGAAACAATCAATACTTAGGCCTCAATAGAGCAATAGTAAACAGAACTTTTTCCTGACTAGAAAAGGTACTTGCACAACACATAAAATAACCTGCCACAGTCACATACAGAAAAACACAATTTCTTCTTTTCTTTGTGATATGTACCACAACAATCTAGCAAAATTGTACTATACATTAAAAAGGAGACTGAGTTTACACCAGGGATGGATGAGCAAGACTCTACCAAAGCCTTATCATGGCTAACAACTAAAGGCCACTATAAATGTGGGGTCAGATCATGTAAGGCATGTGCACATACCCTAATCTGTAAAACATTTTTAATGTAATGCTACTCTAAAAGTATATACTACTATAGATAAATTGACTAACTGTAAGTCTATGTATGTGACCTCATCTGGTGCCAAATATGTAAATTTCAATATGTTGGCTGTACCTAGAGAGGTCATGGAAAGGATATGTGAGCACCTCAATGATATAGATAATCAGTATCACTGTTCTGCTCTGGCATCCCATTTTATTCTGGAGCATCAAGGCCAAACTACAAATCTAAAATGGTGTATTATTGATAAGATTTCAAGACCCAAAAGGGATGGTGACCTACAAGCACTACTTGAAAAAAGAGAAGCCTTTTGGATCTTCTCACTTAGAACTAGGATCACCTTAGGTCTTAACATAGAAACTGAAATCATTAACCACTGGCAATAAGGTTGTTTTTTCTTGCGTTCAGGTGTGTATATGTTCGCTATGTGGGAAAACCTAATAATGATTTATTCCCCTAAATGATTTTAATGTATAACCCTTGTTTATAATACATATAATACATTTATTAACCCCTAAACCTAAGTCTAACCCTAACCCTAACACCCCCTAACTTAAATATAATTACAATAAATCTAAATAAAACTTACTATCATTACCTAAATAATTCCTATTTAAAACTAAATAGTTACCTGTAAAATAAACCCTAAGATAGCTACAATATAACTAATATTTACATTGTAGCTATCTTAGGGTTTATTTTTATTTTACAGGCAAGTTTGTATTTATTTTAACTAGGTAGAATAGTAAGTAAATAGTTATTAACTATTTACTAACTACCTAGCTAAAATAAATACAAATATACCTGTAAAATACACTAACACCTAAGCTTATACTACAATTAAAAAATTACCTAAATTAAATACAATTACCTAAATTACAAGAACAAACAAACACTAAATTACACAAAATAAAAAAAGAAATTATCCGATATTTAAACTAATTACACCTAATCTAATAGCCCTATCAAAATAAAAAAGACCCCCAAAATAAAAAAAAAACCCTAGCCTAAACTAAACTACCAATAGCCCTTAAAAGGGCCTTTTGCGGGGCATTGCCTGTTCCGTTCCAATCAGCCAATAGAATGTGAACTCAATCCTATTGACTGATTGGATCAGCGAATAGGATTGAAACTCAATCCTATTGGCTGATTGCATCAGCCAATAGGATTTTTTCACTTTTAATTCCGATTGGCTGATAGAATTGCCGTCTGGATGAAGACTTCTGCCCATCTGGAGGACCACTTCTGTCGGCTTGGATGAAGACTTCTCCCAGCTTTGTTGATGACTTCTTGCCGCTTGGATGAATACTTCTCCCAGCTTCATTGAGGATGGATGTCCGGTCTTCAAAACTGTAAGTGAATCTTCGGGGGTTAGTGTTAGGTTTTTTTGAGGGTTTATTGGGTGTGTTTTATTTTTAGATTAGGGTTTGGGAACTTGAAAAAGAGCTAAATGCCCTTTTCAGGGCAATGGGGAGCTTAGGTTTTTTTAGTTAGGATTTTATTTGGGGGGTTGGTTGTGTGGGTGGTGGTTTTTACTGTTGGGGGGTTGGTTGTATTTTTTTACAGGTAAAATAGCTTATTTATTTGGGGCAATGCCCTGCAAAAAGGCAATTTTAAGGGCTATTAGTAGTTTACTTTAGGCTAGGGTTTTTTTTTTATTTGGGGGGGGACTTTTTTTTATTTTGATAGGGCTGTTAGATTAGGTGTAATTAGTTTAAATATCTTATAATGTCTTTTTATTTTGGGTAATTTAGTGGGGTTTTTTTTTTGTAATTTAGGTAATTGTATTTAATTTAGGTTATTTATTTAATTGTAGTATAAGGTTAGGTGTTAGTGTAACTCAGGTTAGGTTTTATTTTACAGGTAAATTTGTATTTATTTTAGCTAGATAGTTAGTAAAAAGTTAATAACTATTTACTAACTAGTCTACCTAGTTAAAATAAATACAAACTTGCCTGTAAAATAAAAATAAACCCTAAGCTAGCTATTAGTTATATTGTAGCTAGCTTAGGGTTTATTTTACAGGTAAGTATTTAGTTTTAAATAGGAATTATTTAGGTAATGATAGTAAGTTTTATTTAGATTTATTTTAATTATATTTAAGTTAGGGGGTGTTAGGGTTAGACTTAGGTTTAGGGGTTAATAAATTTAGTATAGTGGCGTCGACGTGGGGGGGCGGCAGATTAGGGTTAATAAATGTAGGTAGGTTGCGGCAATGTTAGGAGTGGCAGATTAGGGGTTAATAATATTTAAATAGTATTTGTGATGCAGGAGTGTGGCGGTTTAGGGGTTAATATGTTTCTTATAGTGGTGACGATGTCTGGAGTGGCAGATTAGGGGTTAATAAGTATAATGAAGGTGTCGGCGATGTTGGGGGCAGCAGATTTGGGGTTAATAAATTTAAGATTAGAGGTGTTTAAGACTCAGGGTTCATATTAGGGTGTTAGGTGTAAACATAAATTTTGTTTCCCCATGGGAATCAATGGGGCTGCGTTAGGGAGATTTACGCTGCTTTTCTGCAGGTGTTAGACTTTTTTTCAGCCGGCTCACCCCATTGATGTCTGTGGGGAAATCGTGCACAAGCACGTAAAACCAGCTCACTGCAGTTTTCAGCAGCACTGGTATTGGAGTGCGGTATGGAGCTCAATTTTGCTCTATGCTCACTTCTTGCCTGATAACGCCGGGTTTTTATAAACTTTATAATACCAGCACTGTAGGTAAGTGAGCGGTGACAACGTGCAAGTTAGCACTGCACCCCTCATAACGCAAAACTCGTAATCTAGCTGAAAGTATCTAATATTCACAAGTGCAATGCAGCTAGCATCGCTCCCAAAGGTTTACAAGCCGGACTCCCAACAAAGCAGCTGTATCAATGATACCGGAAGTGCCATACACCTGAACTTTACATATGCCCATCTACACCAAAGGCAACCAATCATAAGGGCACCTGGATACACTCCCACATCAGTGAGAACCTGTGACAGACATACTCCGCACACACCCACTTAGATGCATACTCCCATCATAATACATTTACAACGAGTGCTTTCTGACGTGCCTGAAACCACAGTGTGAAATTGTAGGCAGCAAGCCAATACCACGTACTCTCACCCAACACAGTGGGATGTGACCGCATATATAAGAAACTGACAACCTAAGCCATTCTCAACAGTGAATACCTAATACCCACCTATGAACTTCAAGGTCAGACAGAAATAATGTGATGGCTAGACCAAGCCGTTCTAGTACACCATATCGTGCCCCATATTCAACGGGGTTCACTACTCACTGCAAACTCAAGTGTGCATACAGCAGCTCAACCAGCTATAATGACACACTACCACAGCTAGGGCCTCTCATACACAGATTAAATAAACAATAAAAGAACAAGTGGGAACAATCCCTTATAGACCACCCATATTGAGTCCTATATTCCACCATATGAAATACATATAAATGTTAATTGCACGTGGAAATAAAGTTACATTGTTTTGCTGAAGTATAAAAGCCCTGTGAGTACCCTCCTTTACTTACGGATTTCTATATATATATATATATATAATAAAGAGAAAAGCTGCAGCACTCCAAATTTTCTTTAGTGATTTATTTTCAAGCTACAAATGTACGATCTGTATGTGTGTATGTGGGGGGTATTCCCGGGTATTGGTGTGTTGGGTTAATAAACTGTGCGCTGTGGGGGTAAAAGCTAGGGAGTCTCGAAGAAGTAATCTCACAAACTTCAAAGTGGGGGTAAAATCTGGATTGGATGAGACTCTTAAGTGCTTGTGCTTAATTACCCAATAAGGAAAGATAGTCTTACTATGTAGTTGGATTCAATGAGATCTATTTATTTTTAGAATTATAAATACATACAATAAAATTTAAAACAATAGAAATTGATTCTTAAAACAAATCTAACTGGTTGGCCAACCATACAGTGTGAATAAAATGATATAATATGTTTTCCAATCCCTGTTACTTAGTGTATTATACAAACATATCTGTATATTTGAATTTTTGAATTTTGGTTTAATTGCAGATATTTTTTATGGATTTGATATAGTGGACTTGTGAAGAAGTATGGTATCCACAAAGAATATTCGCAATATTAATTCTTAATTACCATGTTTACCATATTCGTTTGTTTAAAGCTGAACATACATAATTAAAATAGCGTCAATGGTATCAACAATATAATTAAAATAGCGTCAATGGTATCAACATTAGTAACAAATAATAAAAGTGAAACAAAAATAAGGGCAGATAACCAAAACTACTTAACAGTGACTTATAATCGCAATATATACAGCAATTAGACAAAAACGTGTTGCAGCACGCCCGCACATACTATCCCCACGGAGGACTTAACAACAGCGCTTTTAACAAAAAGCAATTAACAATTACTCTAACGATCACGACAGAAAGACTTTATCTTTCATAACTTATACGATTTTTACTGTATCACTTTATTTTTGTTTCACTTTTATTATTTGTTACTAATGTTGATACCATTGACGCTATTTTAATTATATGGTTGATACCATTGACGCTATTTTAATTATGTATGTTCAGCTTTAAACAAACGAATATGGTAAACATGGTAATTAAGAATTAATATTGCGAATATTCTTTGTGGATACCATACTTCTTCACAAGTCCACTATATCAAATCCATAAAAAATATCTGCAATTAAACCAAAATTAAAAAATTCAAATATACAGATATGTTTGTATAATACACTAAGTAACAGGGATTGGAAAACATATTATATCATTTTATTCACACTGTATGGTTGGCCAACCAGTTAGATTTGTTTTAAGAATCAATTTCTATTGTTTAAAATTTTATTGTATGTATATATAATTCTAAAAATAAATAGATCTCATTGAATCCAACTACATAGTAAGACTATCTTTCCTTATTGGGTAATTAAGCACAAGCGCTTAAGAGTCTCATCCAATCCAGAGGGTATTCCCGGGTATCCACATGAAAACACAAACAACCTTCAACTTTTTGTGTAATCAATTTAATAGTGTGGTATCATGCATTTTAAGACTCAAGTTATTACACTTCATGAATCAAGTAATTCATGAACCCTTCTTTTGTTTATCATGAAGGTACACCAGGGATGACTTTTTAGATACCCCTCAGTATTAGAGAATTCCCCAAGGTTTGACCACAATGAGTAAGGAGTTGCTTCATTACTCATACTACACTGCATTGGTTCTATCTGTAAAGGACACTCAATATGAAAAATGGCCTGTTTCATGACATTTAAAAAAACATAATCAAAGCATTCTGGCCATTTTTTGCCCCTTTATCAAAGTCCGTAGACTGGTAACATTTTCTGGCACCCTGGAATTCAGTGTGTGGTTCCTCCATTCTTTTTGGTTTTACTACAGCTTTGCCAACTTTAGTGGATCCATGGGCCCTCGGGTTGGTGTGCTGTTTAATATGTGTTGGCATTGACAATTCTCCAACTGCAATATATCTCTCTACCAGGGCAACCAGTTCCTTGGCAGTATGGGAATCGCATTGACCCACCCAGCTGCAAAGAGGCAATGTTAGACTTCTCAGGAATCTGTCCATTACTAAAATATCAATAATACGGCTGTGTGTGTTGCTTTCAGGTTGCAACCATTTTCGAGTGAGGTGAATAAGATTAAACATTTGAAACCTCACTGATGTGTTAGAACAAAATGGAATCTCTGGACATGCACTGCCGATGTTACTCCAAGTGGTGCTAGAATCTCTGCCTTTAGTTTAGGGTAATCGTTGGCCTGTGCTGGTTCCAGGTCATAATATGTTTTTTGGGATTCCCCAGTCAGGAAAGGGGCTAAGAGGCTGGCCCATTGCATAGTTGGCCACCCCTCTCTCTCTCTGCAGTATGTTCAAAAGTCAATAAATACGCCTCTATGTCATTGTCAGGTGCCATCTTTTGTAGAGAATTACTTGCTCGCACATGTTTGGCTCCCATGGTTATTGACTCAGCAGTTCCTTCAAGTCTCTCTGACAAAGACCGGAGCAACTGTTGTACAGTCAGAGTGACCTTCCACTGTTCAGCCAGAACTAGCTGACTTGCTTCTGTTGCACAAGAGCTTCTGTTCTATCCTTCTGAGTCTTAGTTAGTGCAGCAATCCCCTTTGCCTGGACCAGGAACAACTGTTGTAAAAAAGCAATAATCCCAGTATTTTTCACCTTTACCTCTTGTTGGACAGATGTGGAGTGCAGTATTGCTTTAAAAAATTAAATTTTAGAAACAGAGGAAACACTTATGCCCTCAGACCTTCAGTGCATCTTGCCCGGATTCTCCACCATATTTGAAAGGATTCCTCTTATTTCCTGTCTTGGGACTTTACACTGCCTGTTTATTTTGCACATCACAGGAAATTTCAAATAAAAACAGCAGCAAAATATTAAACAAAATCCTGCCCGTCTAGTCACTAACTAAACATACAATAACTGTGTCTAACTAGTATCAGTCAGCTAGTCTAAAACTGACAAAACTAACATAAAACAGAGTTAAAGTGAAGGTAAAGTTAGATCCAACTATATTAACTACAGCATTATGTGTGACAGATAAGTATAAGTTTCAGCCATCAGTTTCTATATATTATATTATTTATAAAGTTATTACCTTTATAAAGTCATTTCGTTATGTTACTAAATGCAACCCATATAAACCAAAAACAAATCTCCCTTGATCACGTTTTCTTTTAGGCCAATTGAAATTCTGGCCGTTAGGCGGCCGTCCTACGATGTCATCTGCCCCTTCCTTTATCTGCGCATGGGCTAGATACTTTTACTAAACAAAGAGATGCACGCACGCTCCCGTTCTGCAGAAGAATATACTGCTCACCGATTATCGCATGCGGAGTCACAAGAAGCCTCGGTGAAAAGCGCATGCGCATTGGAATTCCGATTTGTGACCGCACATTGGAGAGCTGGTGGGACAGCTGTAGATAGTCACTAGTTGAAGAAGACGGAAGTACGGCTAGGGAGGAGTCAGGAGCCGAATAGTAGGGACTTTGACATAAATATTTTTATCTAAATTATATATGTAATCACAAAAGTAACCTAGCGACTACATTAAGTAGACATTGATAAATGCTAGGTTTTATTCATAAGCGCATAACTTAACCTTCACTTTAAAGGCAAAATATGTTTACCTTAATGTATTGGGCATCAAACAGCAGACAGCTGCTCCTCTTTCCTGCAGTGAGGCAGTGAAGGCCCTGAACTAACTTACGGCTAGATTACGAGTCTTGCGTTAGCCTTAAAAAGCAGCGTTGAGAGGTCCCAATGCTGCTTTTTAACGCTCGCTGGTATTACGAGTCCGGCAGGAGAGGGTCTACCGCTCACTTTTCTTCAGCAACTCAAGCTTACCGCAAATCCCCTTACGTCAATTGCGTATCCTATCTTTTTAATGGGACTTGCCTAATGCCGGTCTTGGAAGAAGTGAGTGGTAGACCCTCTCCTGTCAAGACTCCTACCACATTTAAAAGTCAGTAGTTAAGAGTTTTATGGGCTAACGCCGTAACATAAAACTCTTAACTAAAGTGCTACAAAGTACACTAACACCCATAACCTACCTATTAACCCCTAAACCGAGCCCCCCTCCCCCTTCGGAAACACTTAAATAAAGTTTTTAACCCCTAATCTGCCGACCGGACATCGCCTCCACTGTAATAAATATATTAACCCCTAAACCTCCACACTCCCGCCTCGCAAACACTATTTAAATATTATTAACCTCTAATCTGCCTCTCCCAACGTCGCCGCTACTATATTAAATTTATTAAACCCTAAACCTAAGTCTAACCCTAAGTCTAACACCCCCCTAACTTAAATATAATTTAAATAAAATGAAATAAAATTACTACAATTAAATAAATTAGTCCTATTTAAAACTAAATACTTGCCTATAAAATAAACCCTAAGCTAGATACAATATAACTAATAGTTACATTTTGTATCTAGCTTAGGGTTTATATTTATTTTACAGGCAACTTTGTATTTATTTTAACTAGGTACAATAGTTATTAAATAGTTATTAACTATTTAATAGCTACCTAGTTTAAATAACTACAAATTTACCTGTAAACAAAATCCTAACCTAAATTACAATATCACCTAACACTACACTATTATTAAATTAATTACATAAACTAACTACAATTTACTACAATTAAATTAAATAAACTATAAAAGTACAAAAAAACCAAACACTAAATTACAGAAAATAAATAATAATTACAAGAATTTTAAACTAATTACACCTTATCTAATCCCCCTAATAAAATAAAAAGCCCCCCAAAATAATAAAATTCCCTACCCTATACTAAATTACAAATAGCCCTTAATAGGGCCTTTTGCAGGGCATTGCCCAAAAGTAATCAGATCTTTTACCTGTAAAAAAAAATACAATACCCCCCAACATTAAAACCCACCACCCACACTCCCAACCCTACTCTAAAACCCACCCAATCCCCCCTTAATAAAACCTAACACTACCCCCTTGAAGATCACCCTACCTTGAGCCATCTTCACCCAGCCGGGCACAAGTGGTCCTCCAGAGGGGCAGAAGTCTTCATCCGATCCGGGCAGAAGAGGACCTCCAGACGGGCAGAAGGCTTCATCCAGGCGGCATCTTCTATCTTCATCTATCCGGAGCGGAGCGGGTCCATCTTGAAGCCATCCGATGCGGAGCATCCTCTTCTTCCAACGGCTAAGACTGAATGAAGGTTCCTTTAAATGACGTCATCCAAGATGGCATCCCTTCAATTCCGATTGGCTGATAGGATTCTATCAGCCAATTGGAATTAAGGTAGGAAAAATCCTATTGGCTAATGCAATCAGCCAATAGGATTGAACTTTAATCCTATTGGCTGATCCAATCAGCCAATAGGATTGAGCTTGCATTCTATTGGCTGTTCCAATCAGCCAATAGAATGCGATCTCAATTCTATTGGCTGATTGGATCAGCCAATAGTATTGAAGACCGCAGCTTCATAACTTTTGTTTACTGTGAGCCTGAAGGCTTACACGGAAACAGGGGCATAAAGCTCCATACGGAGCTTGATAAATCTGCCCCTTAGACATGTATATGCATGTATTTTTATGTTAAAGCCTTTTGCCTGCCTTTTTGTTTTTTAAAACCTGAGACCTCATATCTTTGAGCCCTTATAACTTTTGTATGCATTATTAGATGGTGTTATTTTGAGTTTAACTGTACTTTTGTAATGTATTTTTGATGTGTTTTGTACAACTTTTTATTTTTGCGAAACATTTAACCAAAGCTCAGAAGTAACATAATCATACTTGTGTAAATCACGATTGTGTTCAAGCGATCAGGTGTACTTTCGACTCGTAATAAGAGCGCAAATGATTTCGCTCACATGCAAACGTTTTAACATCTGTTATCAAATTTACCTTTTTCTAATGGTGGTATTCTTTGCTAAAGAGTATACCTAGGTAAGTAGCATGTGTTTGTTTGGAGCACTACATGCTGGAAACACTGTTTCCATCTTGCAAATGTATAACATTGTTTTAGTATGCTTGCAAAATTACTGCCATATACTGCTAGAGACATATGCGCACTCCTGAGTCTACCTACCTGCTTTTCAACAAACAATACCAAACGGGCAAAGTAAATTTCATATTATAAGTAAATTTAAAACCTTTTTGTAAAACTGTATGTTCTATTTGAATCAGTAAAGAAAAATTTGGGGTTTCATCTCCCTTTTTATATATATATTTCATTTTCTGGAGGTAGTGTAATTTTTTTAAAATTTCTTTATGGAGCAATGCAACAGTGTGTCTCACTTTTGTAGTAGGGCATCTGGTCATCCAGAGTAAAGGAGAACTTGAATTCCCCCAGGCTTGTCAATGGTTATACAGCTGGTCTGCTCAACATTAGCAAACCACTGCAAATTTGCTAACAGAATGATAATTTTACGTGCTGGTAAAGCATTTATTTTCAGTGAAGATTCTTTGCAGTGCAGTGCTTAACTGCAAGCTTCTACTGCTGCAGTGCTTATAGGAAGGGGACATGGCACATGGCAAACATATCAATAGATTATCATGATATTGCCTTCATAAACATGATATCTAAAGCTGTGTAACTATGTAGCAGCATTCTTTTTTTGGACCTGAATCTACAATCTCAGACTGTGCTTTAGAGTTCTGTACATGTCAGTCATAAGCCTCTGGGCATCCATCTTAAATTGATGTAGCTAAAGGTGACCTCTCTGAGAGTGTTCATTTGCAAGCTATTACTCAAAATTCTCAGCAGCTGTAGATGTACTTTAATCTATGAAATAATGGGTTGAGATGGTTCTTTTGACCTGGATATGTGCTGATGTAGTCTGGGGGCATTATATCATATTTTTAGAAGAACATATTAACCATTTTATTGCCAGGACTAAGTGATTTATCTTGTTTAGCAGACATCTTTTGTTTAGTCTTCACAAAGCATGGCTTCATTTTGAATTTCTTATATTAAAATAACAAAATATATATCCTATATTTATTTCTAAAATATTGTCAGATTGCAGTTCTGGCAATAGAACAGTGTTATCTAAATTTTCTACTTTTCTACTTGAAATTTTAATATTTTATATCCATGTTTTATAAAAGTTGCATTTTGACAAGGCTGAAAATATGTTTGTAAAATAGCATCTTGTAGAGTAAAAGTGTATGCAAAGGGTCTGTTTCTCATTTTCTTGCATCAGTAGAATAATGGAGAAAGAACCTTTTTCTGATGGTGAGTTAATGTTTTCAATGGACTTGATTATTTGTTTTTACAACTACATACCAACTGATCAAAATTGTTTTCAATGTGGACACTAATGACCCACAATAAATGTACAGCTACAATTTTACATTTTTGGTGATTTAAATAAATTGCTCATGATGCAGTAATTTTCCAAATAGGACAAAGTTGCACTTCATGTGACAGACGTAGTAAATATATAACTTAAACAAATGTAGACATACAATACTGTATTATAGACAGGCCTTATCTATGCACTTTATTCCGGTGATCTCTATAATTACAGGGACATAAGAACCAATAGTATGATGGAGCTGTAGAGCCTTAGCATAATATTGGTACATTGTACAAAATTATCTGCTGCTTGGAAAGTACACTCTGGTCTACAAGCTTGTTTGACAAGCAAAGCTTGTATATGTGCAGAAATTGGATTATTTATATGCCTTGAGATAGGCATTGCATCTTGCACAAGGTGCTGATTTTTGAGATAAACATGGCTAAATGAGCCTTTTTTATTAGCAAAATTATATTCCTAAGTGTGTGTGTGTTGCGACTGTATAGTCACATTTTCCTATGAAATTGTATTACCATTTTTGGAAGGCTGAGCAATTCATTATATTAAAAACCCTAGCAATATACTGTATACTTGTACACTTGTTATAAACATGAATCTTAAGATACACATTTGTTATATGCTATGTGGTGCTTGTTGTATGGTTGCCTTCCTTTCTGAGATGATGTTTTTGGTTTACCTATACTGGATCCATATCCGTCAGCAGCAACCTTATTACGAAGTTTAACTGTTCAATATATAGTCCCTCGGGTTGTAAATGTTTGACTACAGATTTATAATACATAATACAGATTTATATAATGTATATGTTGTACCCAGTTTTTCAGAGACCTTTTCCCATGCATCATAGTCGGGGAACTTTATAGATGTCTGTACTGCACTACCTCTGGATTCTATAAATGTATATCTTTAAATCATATACTTTTTAAACTCCAAATATTTTCCTGTATGTTGTAAAGCATTCAAGAATAAACTTTGTTATGATTCTTTTCAAATTGGGAGCTTAAATAAGAAATGATATCCCATAATGAGTACCTTTCTGCCTAATTTGGGGCTAAATTACAGTTGGAGCGTAAAATAGCTTTATGCAAAGTCATATATTGAGCTAACAAAATTTTTGTTTTGTGAACCTTGCGCATGGTATAGGCATGGGATTACAAGTTGAAAGTAGAAACATACATAGCTTGCTTGCGCTATTTAAACGGTTAGAATATGTTATCTCAAGGGGATTTTCTACGATATTTTGTTCATGCTACACCACTAACATGCTCAAATTATAACAGGCTTAATTAATTAAAATGGTGACAACCATTAATATGTTGGAAAACCATTTAGAACAACTGCATATTAACATATCTACCATGTGCATATGCATGGAAAAAATAAAAAAATTAAAAAAATAATTATAGGGTCAGCAAAAGAAAGGACAATGATCACTTTAATTAGATTTATATCTTTAGCACAGTTTACAATGATCGCTGGAGTGCGCCTAGGGTTGACACCTCGGCCATGTTTTTATAGACACTTATGACTTTACATGCTGCAGGGTGTGCAGAGGGGAACAGGAATAGTGATTTTCAGCCTCAATATACGTGTGCTGTACTGGGGCGCAATGCATGTTACCATATGCACACCTTGAAACTGGGGTAACTCCGAACACTGCTACTGAAACTAGTACACTGAGGAAACTTCATGTCGGAGACTACTACATAAATGTGTGCGCACATTATGATTACGTGTAAAACATGATGGAGACACTCTGTAATTTGCAAACAAACAACTGTTTAGACAGCAATACTTCAGAATAATTTAATTACATTGTGCATGTAAATATTACAAACATTGACATCAATAAAATGCAGAAATAGCCTCATGCACGTATGAAAAATAAATATTACAACACATTTTTATTGATTTCTTTCGAGCGCGCGAAAAATGTTCCAAACATATTCACATTGCGTGCACACAAATATATTTAGAGATAAAGGGTTGGGGGGAGTAGATTTGTGAAAATATTGCCAGATTTTACCTGAATTAACGTTTTACATATAATATTCAGATATTGAGATTATTGATTCTGCAAAGAAGCAAAACCTGGAGTGGATTACTCACTAGGAAACCTAACAACAACTAGACAAACTAGTTGTAACTGAGAGTACAACAGAGTTATAAAGAGAGAGTAAATGACATATTATGTACCAAATAGTTAATACTATATCCTCATATCATTTATTGCATATGTAAAAGTAAAACAGCCCTCGGATTGTAAGGGCTTAGTTAACTTTAATCTATTTGGATTGAGGATATCTAATAGTGACATATTAACTTTAAGGCTATTATGCTAATCACAGAGTTCAAGTGGTTTTAATTCACAGATTTTGCTACTTGTATGAGTGTGAGTTCCTTAGCCTAATAAACTATAATGTATGAATGAATGGGAACTAATTTTTCAACACTATTTTTTTGGAAAACCTTATGATATCAGTAGATGTGATAGTGTTATTAGACACTAGTGGATTTACTCTCTCTTTATAACTCTGTTGTACTCTCAGTTACAACTAGTTTGTCTAGTTGGTGCACACAAATATGTTTATGTAATCAACATTCTAATCTTAAATGGAGGTTTTACTCTTACAAAGAAGTGACATTTATGTAAATATATAGGCCACTACGTGGGACGGATGTGTTTAAAGGGACAATGTACTAGAATAAATGCACACATCCTACTATAAATTGTCATGTATTACTGTTACATTGAATTGGATTATTTTAAATATTTAAACATTATCATATTGTTATGAATTATTAAAAATATTGTATTCAATATGCAAGATATAGCCAAATATTTTCTTTTATTTAGAAATAGATATGAACCGCAGCTAGTTTAAAACATACTGCAAACACACAAAGAATGTACACTACACTGTACCTTAAGTTGTTGTCATTAAAAATGTCCCATTATTATAAATATAAACAAATAAAGACACAGATGTATTATCATTTGGAAAATATATTTAAATATTTATAGTGCTGGCATAGATATTTTAATTAATACACAAGAAAATAAGGTAACACAACAAAGTTCACTTAGGAGTCCAAAGGGAGTGTTTTGAGTTCCAACATGGCCAAAACCAAGGCAAAAGTGCTGTATCCATTCAGTTTTGCAATATGCCATACTTCCTCCCTTTGACCTTACAGCTAACATCAACTAGACCTCTGGTATAATAATTGGATGTAAGGATATCTCAAGACAGTCCCAATAATGTTATAATCCATAAGGACATTTGTATGGAGCATAAGGATACTAATAAGTATCCAATAATGTATTTACTTATGTTTAAAAAAACAAAAAAAAAAACAATAAAAAGATTGTCCATACAGTAGCAATGCATTAATGCACTATTGCTTGCATATAACAGAGGAGTTAAACACATAGTTAAATTAGAAACTAGCTGAAAATATCTGGTGAGCAAATGACAACAGGCATATGTATGTAGCCACTAATCACCTAGGTAGGCTCAGGAACAGTAATGAATTGATGAGATCTAGCTAGATCCCAGCAATGAATTGCTGCTCCTGAGCATACCTAGGTATACTTCTTAACAAAGGATACAAAAAGAACAATGTCAATTTATGAACAGATGTAAATTGAAAACATGAAAAATGGTTTGCTTTATCTTAACCATGAAAGTTTAATTGTGTCACTCATGTCCCTTTAAAAGCTACAAATGGTAAAAAGATTTCAGTGTTTCACAGTCTGACCCTCTCTCTAAGTTCTGGAACCAATCAGAATGATGTTATTTTTATATTTTTGCATATTTATTTGATTATTTTTTGCAAGTGTGTTTACAGTTCTTTTCATATTGCTTAAATAACACATTTAAATGCTTTGTTTTTATAGAAAGCCCTTTTGTACTGGAAAAAACAAACAGGAATTTGGGTGTAATCAAAACATAATTAAACACTAAATATATTTTATAAGCATTTTATTCAATTTATTTGCTGCCTTCCTCTAGTCATGGGTGCTAAATTCCGGTCCAGACCAGTTTGTACATGTGCAACAACTCTCCTTCAAATACCTGCAGTGTAGTCTAGGTTCCAAAATGTCAGCACCCATGATTAGAGGGAGGTGTATGAAATGCATTTAGTGCTAGATTATGAGTGTAGCGCTATGTATCTCTCCAGCGTTAACTGCACTAGAGTTAAGATTTTTGCGTGCCTCAGGTAGCGGGCGAATTACAAGTTGAAAGGAAAAAGTTTTGGCACTAGCTTTAACCTGACGTGCAAAAAGCTGGTTAGTATATCGCTACTGCGTTAACATATTCCTCCACAGGAGTCAATTGAGAAATAAAAATGAAAAAAAACTTACTTGCGCAAAAACACTATCGCATTTTCTGAAGTACGCTAACCTGACATGAAAAATATGAATATTTCACATTTCTATGTTCTTCACATAGCCGAATAAATACATATTTCTATATACATCTGATGGTATTTTGGTTATATATATATATATGGTTTTATATCTATACTAGGTGATAACCCCCCAAAAAATTACAAACAATAAAAAAAATTAAAATTACAGATAAAAAATAAACAAAGCGATCCAAAATAAAAAATGTAAACCAAAACTAATACCCCTATAAAATAGAAAAGGGCTTTTGTAGGGCATTGCCTTAAGTTAAACAGCTCTTTTACCTCTTACAATTACCCTCAAACAGTAAAAAAACCCCACCCACCGAACCCTCCAAAATAAAAAAAACTAACACTAAAAAAACCTAAATTACTCATTGCCCCTAAAGGGGCATTTGTATGGGCATTGCCTTAACCCTTTAAGGACACAGCTTTCTGTTTGCTCAATTGTTTTATGATGGAAAAATTCTGTCATATGTCCTTAAGAGGTTAAAAGGACATTCATCTCTTTTACTGCCCTTAAAAGGGCAATGAGCTCTTTTCCAGCCCATTAAATACCTAATCTTAAAAATAAAAAATAAATAAAAAAAATCCTAACTTTAAGCCCCAAATAGGTACTCACCGTTCCTGAAGTCCGGTGGAGAAGGTCTTCTTGCAGGCGGCTCCATCTTCTTCTATCTTCATCCGGAGCGAAGGCGGCGTGGAGCGGAGGTGCAGAGCTGTGGATCCTCAGTGGAGGTTCTCACCGGGAGCGTGGAGTGGAAGTTCAGAGCTGTCTTTCCCGACACGTGGATCCGCAGCGGTGGTCCTCAACGGTGGTCCTCGGTTAGGGGGGACTTAGTATTTTTAGATGTAAAAGAGCTGTTTAACTTAGGGCAATGCCCTACAAAAGGCCCTTTTAAGAGTTATTGGTAGTTTAGATTAGGGGGTGTTTTTATTTTGGGGGGGGCTTTTTATTTTCTTAGGGAATATGTAAATGTTTTTATTTTTGATAATTTGTTTATTTTTTCTGAAATGTTAGACTTTTTTATTTTTGTCATTTAATGTTAGTTTTTTTAAATTTTAATTGTAATTTAGTAGTAATTGGGGTTAATTTAGGGGGTGTTAGGTTAGGGAGCTTAGTAATTAAATCAGTTACTTGCATTGGGGGGGTTTAGCGGTTTAGAGGTTAATAGGTTAATTAGGTTGATTGCGATGTAGGTGTTTAGCGGTTTAGGGATTAATAGGTTAATTAGGTTTATTGCAATGTGGGGGGTTGGCGGTTTAAGAGTTCATAATTTAAATAGGATTATTGCGATGTGGGGTTTTTTCGGTTTAGGAGTTAATAGGTTAATTAGGTTTATTGTGATGTGGGTGGTTGACGGTTAAGGGGTTAATATTTTAATTATGTTATATGCGGATTAGGGTTTAATTACTTTAATGTTTTGCGATGTGGGGTTGATAGTTTAGGTGTTTGTTAATACTTTGTGCGGGAGGTTAGGTTTTTTTTTGTTATACTTTGTGCGGGGGCGATTACGTGTTTTTATTTTTATTTCTTGCGGGCGGTTACGTGTTTTTTAGTTATTTTGTGTGAGCGGTTGTGTGTTTTTTTTTTCCTAAGGCTTCGGGTTTGCCTACTCTGCATATTTAGCTGGATTCCAAAAAATGGCACACGCATCCAACATTCCTTTGAGGATGCGTGCACAACTGGCGACGGACGCGTTACAAGCTTGATTATTGTATATATATATATATTTAAAAAATACATAGAACATACTATGTTATGTGCAGAACATTGGAATGTGAAATATTTACAGTAAATACACAGTATAAGACTTTTTAAAAAAAAAATAATATTGCATAAATATGCTTTAACGTGTTTTCATCTACTTGCCTGCAAAGGGCTCCAATCCATGCTTTTTTCTAATACCTGAGACCTCATATCTTTGAGCCCTTACAACTTTTTTGTGCAATATTTCTTTGTAATAATTTTTATTAGATAGTGTTATTATGAGAGTAACTGTATTTTTCCATGTATTTTTTATGTTTTTTACAAAAAAAAATTCTCTCACGTAACAGTTAAAGGGATTCTGAACCCAAATTCTTTCTTTTGTGATTCAGATAGAGCATGCAATTTTAAGCAACTTTCTACTTTACTCCTATTATCCATTTTCTTCATTCTCTTAGTATCTTTATTTGAAAAAGCAGGAATGTAAACTTACGATATGGACCATCTTTGGTTCAGCACCTAAGTAGAGCTTGCTGATTGGTGTGCCCCAAATCCCCCAAAATACAGTTTTGTAGCATTTTCATTTTTTTATAAAATAATTGTGCCAAGCCAGTTTTTGGGGGTTTAAAGGGCCACTGTAAGTAAATATTTTCTATGCCTGTTACTAACTAACTACCCCAAATACGCTTTTTATCAATAGCATTTCATTAACATATCTCTACCGTATATCAGAAATCTTGTCTGCAAATGTAATTGTTTTCCAAACCCACTCTGTGGGTATCCTTTGCTCTGTACCAATCCGTTTACAATACCTAGGTTTCAAAATGGCGCTTTAAACACAAAGTTATTGGTTTAAGTATTTTGAACATGCAGTGCTGAAAATAGTGGGCAGGATAACGCAGGGGCGTATTAAGGCATAGGCCAACAAGGCCGGTGCCTAGGGCAGCAGATTTTTAAGGGGCAGCAGAATTTTGAGTCCCTAGGGCCACTCTACTGAACTCAGGGCCGGGTGGCTAAATCAACCAATTACAAATGACTTAAATGGCTGGCCCGGCTATTGCTATCCTATGGGATTGTATGAGGGTGCGCATGTCGTGGTGACAGTGGAGGCAGAGCTCACTTGTGCAGCCTGGCCTGGACTGAGAGGGAATGTGGTATTCTTCCTGGCTCCACCGCGTGATTGAGACTCACACAGACTACACAGTGCAGTGTGCACTACAACGTGACCACTGTGAAACAGAATATGCCTTTCTCCCTTCAATACACCTTCATTAGGCATTAAAATACTTAAACGGATTAGTCACTAAATACTTGTACATTTACTGTGTGTCTATCTGTCATACATGCAAAGAATAAGTATTTATTGCTGAATCTATACAACTATGTGACTTAAAACACAACTGAAAATATGTTGTATGCATTTAATACATTCAGAAACAATACAAGTATATACTTTATTATGATTGTATCATGTGACTTTATCCCCTAGGATACAATTACTAAACCTATCATAACTACTGTTGTATTTTTTAAGTACTTTTAAAGACCAGTTTGTATATTCATTACATATTTATCCAAGCAGATATTTTGCTTAAATAACTGTCAATCACCAAAGAAGATGTTTAAGGTTAAACAACTACCTACTGACAAACTATCATACAGTGAAGGATATCTTTTTCTGATATAAACACTTTAATCATCTGACTTGCAAAATAATGTCTTAATATGTGTGTATATATATATATATGTGTGTGTGTGACCAGAGTGAATGCAAGCCCTGGTGAACATCTACTTAAAAAGACATTTTAAAAAAAAAAAATTTACACCCTGCCCCAAAAATATTATGTCTAAAAAAAGGCCTTAAACCTGGGGTGGGTGGAGGGTGGGGGGGCAGCAGAATTTTGAGTGCCTAGGGCAGCACAAAACCTAAATACGCCCCTGGGATAACGTGACATCATCGGCGAATAAAAGATATAACTTTTAGAACGTTATGAAACTTTGTTTTGGAGAAAATATAGGTCAGTAGGTTTTAATTAATGTTTATTAACTTTAATATGTTAGTTGTTTAGCTTAAAAATTATAACAGAAAGTAATCCTGTTCCTGTGTGTTCCCTGTAAATATATATGTATATGCTTATATATAATCATATATATACTGTATATATATATATATATATATATATATATATATATATATATATATTTACAATTTGCTGCCATCGCTGTGCGACTTAGCCTCTTCACTGCGCTAGTTCTCATGCTGTTTCTCATTGTATGAGAATGAATGAGGCTCCTATTAGAGCACATTAAAGCACGCTCTATTAAGCACATAGCTTACTAGCAATGCGAACACAAGGTAATGCTCGCATTGCGGGCCACTTAAAATGCCAGCGCATAATTATGTGCGCTGGTATTTCAAGTGGAGTGCAAATATTGCACTTGAGAGATCATAATTTTGTGCTCCAGTCGTAATCTGGCCCTTGATATTTATGTAATGCTCCTTATACTTTCAATGCGAAGAGTCAGTAGCATGTGCATTATTGTGCTCCTATTACAAGTCACTTGCATTAAATAAAAAAAACATAAAAAGCTAAAGAAATAAATGAAGTTTCTTTCTTTTGACATCTACCTTTCCTTTTTTACTTGTCTTCTTGCTATGTATAGAACACTGGAGGTGTAAAAAAAAGAATCTACCTTGTCAAGTCAGGGTAGCTAGCACCTATAAGATTTGTGATTTCAGCAGTAATTAAAATATGGGTGTATAGCACCGCCAGCACCCTCTAATTTATACTCTGAATTGGTTGCTAGTCTACTGTAACAGTAATACTGAAATGTGCTTTTCCTCATGTGGGTCATTTACTTAAATGTGTGGCTATTTGGAATTGTAACACCTTCCCTGGGGAACTCCTCAGGCTTTAAACAATGATAGGTGAAATTTGTTTTCTTCTGTATATTTTCTAACATGAGTGCTTTTGGGAGTTTTTTTGCTTTATTTGTCATGCTCTGAAAAAGATTTTATCAATGATATGGAAAGTTTTCTTAAAACATAAAAACAATTCTGTTGTCTGGTGTTTGATGGGGCATAAGAACTCAAATGCACACAAATTAAAACAAGCAAAACAAAAAAACACACATTTTTACGTCTTGCATACACTGTACATACTCAAACAGCATAATAGTAACAGTATTAGCAATTGCATTATCATTGTCAAATATGCCACGTTAAGCATGCACTGCTCTACCATGTTTTTTTTAATTCTAATAAAGCTACAGTTAAAAGCCAAAATAAATAAATAACTGTATAAAATTGACTCACATACCCAGAAACACTTATAGATTATCTAAGGGAGAGAAGAAAGATACATAAGCTAGAAGGAGACGCACTCATTGGGGCAGATTTATCATTGCGTCAATCTCTACACATTCGCTGGAGTCAATACACTCGCCAGACATCGCTGCCGCAAATCTACATACGATGGCCTTATTTATTAAAAAGTCTGTCAAAACTCTTGCGTCAAGTACGGCGCGATGAGCATCAGACTGTTGATAAATAAGAGTCATCGATGTTTCAGATATTCTGTTTTTTCCAACTTTATTTATACCATTTCATTGCTGTCCATGAACAAGCACATTTCTCTAAAGCTAATCTTTAATTTTTCATTTGATAATGTCCAAAAAATAGCTAGATTTATACCTGAAAAAACAATAATATCTCATAGAAAGTTATTTTTTTATTTATTTGTTATACAAAAAAATTTGATATATATTTTCACATAAATTAATGTGTATTTGTGTTTCTAGAAATCATGATATGCCTATCTCAGGATTTTTTCTTTTTTTTAAAAAAATGATTTAATGCTATAATTTGTACATATATCTTTGCACATACTTGCGTATATATATATTTATATATATGTGTGTGTGTGTGTGTGTGTGTGTTATGTCAGAAATCCTTTGCCAACATATTTACATGTCCCTGAATTCCTTTTTTTGTTTTAAACAATGTTGTCTTTCCTATCTCTGTGTTTATTTATACCACTATATTTATATGGTGTAAATATAAAATAATTCTGAGCAAAAATGATAGGTACGCTGCGTCGGAATAGACGCGAGCGTACCTGTTGAATGTTTGATAAATTGGCAAGAGGGTCAAATAGAGTTGAATGTGATTGCGGATAATCAGTATTCCACTCGAATTACACAAGCATCGATCTGCATTGGATTGATATTGCGGGGGGGGCGGCGTATATTACGTCACACATTTCAACATTTGATGATCTTGACGCATTGTTGACTACGGCGGATCAACTTTGCGTCTAATTTTACACGAAATTCCAGTGCATTATCACTTGAAGCATTGATAAATCGGCCCCATTGTGTTGCAAATAGGAAAAAAAAACAGGTGAATAATGTGATATGCAGTGTGGGCCAAAAAGAAAATATCCGCCTAATTTTATACTGCTGTTTCTATAGTTCATAAATTAACAAACTACTCTTAAAATGTAATATTATTGCTGATAATGAAAGTGCTGGATTCAGCAGAGCTAACATACTACTAGTACTGCTGCATCTAAAACAATTTACAAGCTGTTTGCTCTAAAACAGTGGTAGCTATCTGCACTTATGATATTAACAAGTCACAAAATATAAATATAAAATGTGCTTTCCCCAGAGTCACAGGCAATAAACCCCAGGCAGGTCTGGGTGCTAGGCCCATAGGGAATATTACAAATCAAATTAATACAACACACATAGAAAGTCCAGCACTCACTTACAAGCTCCCAGCTGAGCTTCCTGTGAGTGCCATTGAGCACCCAGGGCTGAGCATGTTGCAGGGTCATTGGGTGTGCACCCAGTCTAGTCTGAGAGTGCAGTCCCCTTCCGTGTTTTGTATATGTCTAGGGTGATTACATAAGCCTGTGCACCCTTCACTTGTTCCCATTTTATCTGATTGGGAGCATGCATTGTTTGACTTGTTTAGGGACCCAGGTTTGGAAGGCACCTTGACGTGGTGCCTGGGCTTTTCCCATTTGGCCAGATGCAGTAACTAACCCTTCCATTTTTGCTTTTAATCTTAGCTGAGAGATTGTGAGTGCTGGACTTTCTCTCTGTGTAAATATAAAATGTGTTAGAAATAATGGTTATCTATTTGTATGGTGTTGCATGAGCTACATTCCAATCATTTGTATGTGTGGAATTTTAAACATGCCTTCTAGCTTTGTACATGGATATCTTGCAGTGGGATCACATAGATTTTGTAAAGATTTTATGGATATGTTAATTCATATAGCAAAAAGTACAACTTTTATTTCATCTGACATTGAACACTTACTTTGCTTCACTTCCAGTCTCTTCTGTCATTAGTGTTTTCTAATAGAATACTTTACAAGTCAAATCCCAGAGCTTGTGTTTCTGCTTCAAACAATATGTGCAACAGATTCTATTAGATTTGTGACCTTGATAAATGTCTCTTCATGTAATCCAACTTCCATCCATCTTTCCATTTGTAGCCTAGAGAGATGTAGTAGGATGTTTTAGTTTCAGCACCAATTTGGTAAAATAGGCCAACATTTGCTATATCTGAAACTGTGTATCTCAGTAGCATTCATAACGTGTCTATCCATTTCTAAGCTAATCTTTTTTGCCTTTTGATGGTTTATTATTATTGTTAATATTATTAATAATAATAATAATAATAATAATACATTATTTTATTTATTTGTGTGTATTTTCCTCTAAAATCCATAAAAAATGGTGTTGGTTTCCTTTTTTCTGTTTTTTTGTTTACTAACGGCTAGATTACGAGTTTTGCGGTAAGGTAAAAAAGCAGCGTTAACAGGTCCTAATGCTGCTTTTTCACTACAGCTGCTATTACGAGTCTTGTAGGTTTAGGGGCCCCGCACACTTTTTTGGCCTTACCGCAAACCGACTTGGGACTATGGGACTTCCATAGCGCTGGTATTACGAGTCTGTCCTGGGAGGCCAAAAAGTGAGCGGTACACCCTCTACCTCCAAGATCCGTAACGCATTTTAAAGTCAATAGTTATGAATTTTACACTACAACGCCGTAGCATAAAACTAAATAACTAAAGGGCTAAAAAGTACACTAACACCCATAAACTACCTATTAACCCCTAAACCGAGGCCCTCCCGCATCGCAAACACTAAAATAAAATTATTAACCCCTAATCTGCAGCTCCGGACATCGGCGTCACTATAATAGATATATTTACCCCTAAACTGCCGCACTCCCGCCTCGCAAACACTAGTTAAATATTATTAACCCCTAATCTGCTATCCCTAACATTGCCTCCACCTAACTACATTTATTAACCCCTAAACCGCCGCCCTCCCGCCTCACAAACAATAGTTAAATAATATTAACCCCTAATCTGCCGCCCCCAACATAGCTGCCACTATATTAAATTTATTAACCCCTAAACCTAAGTCTAACCCTAACCCTAACCCTAACACCCCCTAATTGAAATATAATTTAAATAAATCTAAATAAAATTACTATCATTAACTACATTATTCCTATTTAAAACTAAATTCTTACCTATAAAATAAACCCTAGCTACAATATAACTAATAGCTAATAGCTTAGGGTTAATTTTTATTTTACAGACAAGTCTGTATTTATTTTAACTAGGTAGAATAGTTATTAAATAGTTATTAACTATTTAATAACTACCTAGCAAAAATAAATACAACTTTACCTGTAAAATAAAACCTAACCTAAGTTACACTAACACCTAACACTACACTACAATTAAATAAATTACATAAATTAAATACAATTAAATAAATTAAATTAAATTAGCTAAATCACAAAAAACCCCCACTAAATTACAGAAAATAAAAAACAAATTACAGATCTTTAAACTAATTACACATAATCTAATAGCCCTATCAAAATAAAAAAAGCCCCCCGAAAATAAAAAAAACCCAAGCCTAAACTAATCTACCAATAGCCTTTAAAAGGGCCTTTGTGGGGCATTGCCCAAAAAAATCAGCTCTTTTTCTTGTGAAGAAAAATACAAATACCCCCCCAACAGTAAAACCCCCCACCTACACAACCAACCCCCCAAATAAAATACTAACTAAAAAACCTAAGCTCCCCATTGCCCTGAAAAGGCAATACACCCTTAAAAAAATCCTAACACTAACCCCTGATGATTCACTTACCGGGAAAAGTCTTCATCCAAGCGGCAAGATGTCCTCAACAAAGCCGGCAGAAGTGGTCCTCCAGATGGGCAGAAGTCTTCATCCAGATGGCATCTTCTATCTTAATCCTTCTGGCGCGGAGTGGGTCCATCTTCAAGACATCCAACGCGGAGCTTCCTCTTCAAATGACAGCTTCTTTGTAATGAATATCTCTTTAGGTGACATCATCCAAGATGGCGTCCCTTAGATTCTGATTGGCTGATAGAATTATATCAGACAATTGGAATTAAGGTAGAAAAAATCCTATTGGCTGATGCAATCAGCCAATACGATTGATTCTACCTTAATTCCGATTGGCTGATAGAATTCTATCAGCCAATCTGAATCTAAGGGAAACCATTTTGGATGACGTCACTTAAAGAGATATTCATTATGAAGAAGCCGTCGTTTGAAGAGGATGCTCCGCGTCAGATGTCTTGAAGATGGACCCGCTCCGCGCCAGAAGGATGAAGATAGAAGATGATGTCTGGATGAAGACTTCTGCCCATCTGGAGGACCACTTCTGCCCGTCTGGAGGACCACTTCTGCCAGCTTCGTTGAGGACATCTTGCTGCTTGGATGAAAGTTGGTATTTTATTTGGGCATTTGGTTGTGTGGGTGGTGGGTTTCACTGTTGGGGGGGTATTTGTAATTTTTTTTTAAAGGAAAAATAGCTGATTTCTTTGGGGCAATGGCCTGCAAAAGGCCCTTTTAAGGGTTATTGATAGTTTAGTTTAGGCTAGGGTTTTTTATTTTGTGGGGGCTTTTTTATTTTGATAGGGCTATTAGATTAGGTGTAATTAGTTTAAAGATCTGTAATTTGTTTTTTATTTTCTGTAATTTAGTGTTTGATTTGTTGTGATTTAGCTAATTTAATTTAATTTATTTAAATGTATTTAATTTATGTAATTTAGTTAATTGTAGTGTAGTGTTAGGTGTAATTGTAACTTAGGTTAGGTTTTATTTTACAGGTAAATTTGTATTTATTTTAGCTAGGTAGTTATTAAATAGTTCATAACTATTTAATAACTATTCTACCTAGTTTAAATAAATACAAACTTGACTGTAAAATAAAAATAAACCCTAAGCTAGCTACAATGTAACTATTAGTTATATTGTAGCTAGCTTAGTTTTTTTTTATAAGTAAGTATTTAGTTTTAAATAGGAATAATGTAGTCAATGATAGTAATTTTATTTAGACGTATTTAAATTATATTTCAATTAGAGGGTGTTAGGGTTAGGGTTAGACTTAAAATTAGGGGTTAATAAATTTAATATAGTGGCGGCGATGTTGGGGGCGGCAGATTAGGGGTTAATAAGTGTAGGTAGGTTGCGGCGACATTGGGGGCGGCAGATTAATGGTTAATAACTATAATGTAGGTATCGGCGATGTTGGGGCAGCAGATTAGGGGTTGATAAGCATAATGTAGGTGGCGGCGATGTCCGGAGCGGCAGATTAGGGGTTAATAAGAATAATGTAGGTGTAAGCGATGTCGGGGGCGGAAGATTAGGGGTTAATAAGTGGAAGATTAGGGGTGTTTAGACTCGGGTTCATGTTAGGGTGTTAAGTGTAAACATAAAATGTGTTTCCCATAGGAATCAATGTGGTTGCGTTACTGAGATTTACGCTGCTTTTTGACAGGTGTTAGACTTTTTCTCAGCCGGCTCTCCCCATTGATGTCTATGGGGAAATCGTGCATGAATCACGTACAACCAGCTCACCACTGACTTAAGCAGCGCTGGTATTGGAGTGCGGTATGGAGCACAATTTTGCTCTACGCTCACTTCTTGCCTTTTAACGCCGGGTTTGTAAAACCTGTAATACCAGCGGTGCAGGTAAGTGAGCGGTGAAAAAAAACTGCTTGTTAGCACCGCACAGCTCCTAACGCAAAACTCGTAATTTATCCGTTAGTTTGTATTATTGAATGGGTTGATAGGTTGCTTTCAAGCTTGTATTAAATCTTTTTTTGCAAATATGATCTGGCATAAATGCGGTTCTAAAAAGACTCATGTTCTAGTGTTTAATATAACACAGCATGAATTATATTTAACTGGATTTAAAAAATGGAAATTAAGGAGGCGGAGCTAACTCTTCATCTATGCAGATGCACATACTGAGAACTCCTCCGCAAAATTAATAAAATTAATAAGTTTAATGCCCTCTCTACATTAAATTAGTGGTCACAGACCTAAGTGACATGACTGATGGTTGCTGGGGCAAAGATTCACTGCAGCTGAGCGACATTAAACAGATTGCTGCATATTCAAGGTAAAGCGAGCGGAGGCCTGGTGAATCCGACTGAATTACCTGATATCGGCACCAAGACATCAGAGCAGGGATCAGCACTTCACGGAACTCCGGAGGGTCGGGGCTCCGCTCCGGAGTCCAAACTGCCGCCAAAGGTATAATTGAAGGATAAAGGCCACAGAGGAACACAATACCTGGACATCCAGCAGACTTTAGACAGCTAAGTAACACCCTGCTAAACCACAGTGGACACAAGCGTCAACAGCCGCCTGACTTACCCCGCACCTCAGCCCACATTCAATGCACCGCATAGCCTGCTACTGATCAGTGACAACTTCAGAGCTGCTCGAGACGGAACAGGTGAGAGAAAAATTAGGCCATGACTCCTTTGGTGTGAACCGCCATCTTCTCACTACGCTCACTATAAATTAGGCCAGAAGTAATCTGCCTGAACATAGAACCCAAACAGTGACATCCACAAAGCACTGTTGTACACACACCAAGGGGTAGTAATGGTAGACTCCTGTTATATACATTTATGAGCCTAGAGTATAGATACTGAGATGGAGTAATTTCTTAGGAAATACAGGTAGAGAAAAATAGAAGAAATCTTTGCAGAGGTGAGGTGCTCTAAAGTAACACTAATTTAGAGATTCTGAAGCAGAGCTACAAAGACATATAAATACAGCCTGTGCAAACGGCTCTAAGAAGTATTGAAGGATGGCGCCCTAGCTCCTAACTCCCAGCAAAATGCTGTGCAAGTAATAAGCTAAGGAATCACAGACACCAACACCTCTTTAGAGACAGGAAAAATTAGCCTGCAAAGCCACTATTCTATATAAGGCTTCTATGAAACACTGTTTAAATCAGTCTCAGGGGTACAAATATACAGTGAGTGCCACCTAGATAGATGAACCTAGATAAATAATACTCACACTATGTAGATGACATACTCCTAGAGAAAGATAAGGGTATTTTCATGATATCCTCCACCTCTAACAGTTAGGATCTCCTGAGGACTCCCATTCTTGATAAGGGTGATTTTCCCCGGGGGTCATCTACTCATCACCCCATTGAGATTCCCACTAGAGGGCACTTCTCTTGGATACAATGTCTTCCAGGAAATCCGCCAAAGATAAACAAAGTAAGACCTCATCTTTGAATGCATATTTTAGATCGTCTAAAATGCTGAAGCAGGTTGGTCAACCAGATATTGAAGTTGAAGAAGAAATGGATTCAGAATCAGAAACCAGAATATCAGACACAGACCAGACACCTGTGACTAAAGCAAACCTAAAATTCCTAGTTTCAAAGCAATATATTTCAACCTGTTTTGATAAACTTTGAGATAAAATAGATTATATGCATACAGAGGTCACTACCAGCCTGACAGAAATCAGATCTGATATAGCTGAACTTGGAGGAAGAATAGATACATTGGAAGACCATACATAAACACTCACAGAGGACATAGCTGGGATCTCACAAACTATATCCTCACATCAACAACTGCTCACGGAAATGCAAGACAAAATAGAGGACTTAGAGAACAGAAGTAGGAGCAATCTAAGACTAAAGGGGATCCCATAAGCAGTTACTGGTAAGGTCTTACCCTCATATTTGCAGCAGCTTTTTAGAAGCATAATGGGAAACAATGGAGATTCAGAATTTAGAATGGAAAGGGCCCATAGGGCTCTGAAGCCTAGACCTATGGGAGCGGCACCACCACGCGATATAATCATGAAAATTTTACTCTTTCAAGACAAAAGAAATGATACTCTCAGAATCTAGAAATAACCCTACCTTCAAGATCCAGGGTTCGTTTATTCTATTCTACCAAGACCTGTCCCTCAGGACCTTACAAAGACAGAACTCTCTACACCCTCTTACCCAACTATTGAGAAAACAACAGATCCAGTACAGGTGGGGGCTCCCCTTCGCTCTATATATATATATATATATATTAAAGGACAACATGATAGTTACTATTATTGAAGCAGCAGACATCCCAGACTTGTGCCAACAATTGGGACTAGAGACGCCAAAAATGCCTGACTTGATTACTTCCTTGACATCATTGGAACCTCAGGCAAAGCTGAAATCAAGCACCCTTCCTAAATGGAAAACAATGAACAGAAACGTTCCAAGAACAAATGAAACAAAGAGCTATGTTTTGGAACCTTACTGAGAGGAACAGAACGGATGGAAGGTGGCCCATGGATGCCTGGAGAGCCGGACTATCCAGAATTGAGTATCCTTTTATGAGACTTTATACTATATTGCACTAAAGAGTTTGAAGTTTTTAGACTTTTTTAGGCTATTACTCTAAATGAGTTATCATGTTATAAGATTCACAGTTGAGAGTTATCTTGTTTTTGCTGTTGTTATTTTTAGTTGTTTAGGTAACTTATAAGTAGAATCAGGGTCCACTATGGACAATATATGTCTACAGGTGAGACTTTACTTTGGATTTTTTATTACAGAATTTGCACATTCACATCAATGTTGATGTTATTTGTTCTATTAGTCAACCCTTTTAAGAGGGTGTTATTACTTTTTTTTTTCTTCTTCTTCATAATTTTATTATCAGATTTTTATTATACCCACACAACCAGGTGCTCTCTTTGGCTGGCTCGGCACATCACTGATACAGGCCACACACGCTCTACAGACATAATATCAGAATATCAGAATATTATGTACAACCAATAAAATAGATATTCTTATTTTGTAATCACTGTGTAGTATATAGCAAGATCAGAGTTCTGAATCTATCAGGATGCACTATTTTTTTTCAAACATTTTAGGCCAAAGTATGAGTGGAGCACAATTTTTTGCTCCCGCTCACACTAACTCTGCTAGAAGTGAGCTTTTTGCATGCATTGGGTAATGCTCGCATTAAAAGTTGAAAGAAAAACATTTTCGCTCGCATGCTAACCTGAAGCACGTACAAAACTAAAGTTAGAATATTGCGAAAAACACCCTACTCAAGCACTAACCCAACATGAATATATAAAAAAATTTTCATGTTTTCCTCTACTTGACAGCAAAGTGCTCCAATGCATGTCTTTATATGTGTACATATGTATTTATATGGGTATATATATATATATATATATATATATATATATATACGTTGATTGGAGTAGCCGTGTTAGTTCAGAGATTTAGATATCAAAATAACAAGAGTATTGCATTGAGCAATGATGCTTTTTTTATTGGACTAACTATACATTTATAAGTTGACAAGCTTTCAGAAGAGTTCCTTCCTTTATCAAGTCTAAAGCAATACTTGGATCTTGAAGTATTGCTTTAGACTTGATAAAGGAAGGAACTCTTCCGAAAGCTTGTCAACTTATAAATGTATAGTTAGTCCAATAAAAAAGTATCATTGCTCAATGCAATACTCTTGTTATTTTGATATATATATATATATATATATATATATATATATATATGTCTGTAAATACTTATATACACTTATAAATATATATATGCATATATCTACACATATAAATACATATATGCATATATCTATACACACAGTATATATCGCTAGCAGGGGGTGTCAATCAACCCGATCCTATTCGATCTGGTTTATTTCTGTTGATTTCTGCCTGCTGCCTCAGAGCAGGCGGACAGGTTATGGAGCAGCGGTCTTTAGACCGCTGCTTCATAACTTCTGTTTTCGGTGAGCCTGAAGGATACGGAGCTTGATAAATATGCCCAATTATATTCAATTTGCGCTCAAGTGATCACATATACTTTTAACTTTTAATACCAGCACTACATCCGACGGTCGCAAGCGGCCACGATAAAACCAATATTGCTTGTGCATAACTGTTAGCGCACCACTCATAATCTGGCCCTTTATAAGACATTTCATTTTAAATTTAATATCCCATTGTTGAATACAACACAGGCAAGGATTTTAAACCTGTAAACCCTTCCTTCAAAAAGTCTTAAAGAATTGCACCAACTCAAACGTAGGTTCTGCTGAAGGTAAACGATTTTTATTATACAATCCAACAATGGTATGGTAACAAGGTCACAGTTGAAAACGCCTGACGCGTTTCGCGCATGCGTAGATGCGCTTCTTCGGAAGCTGATTAGAATCTAATTGTGACAGCTTTTTTAAACAGGTTATCTACCAATCCTTGGGCAGTTTGAATGTAAGCCAATGGTGTGGCTCTCCAGGGCAATGTATATGGACGTTAACATAAAATTCCTAATAGGTATATGTGTCCAATGTCCAATAAAGTAACACTGCTCAGAAATGCCAGACCATAATACTAGGCTTATGATAAGTATATATGTACAAATACAAATATCAAGTTAATATGATAAATTTAAAGAGATATGTACAAACAGAGACATCTTTTGGCAGCAGGTATTATACACCTTGGCAATATCAGTGCATGAGCTAGATATAAAGAAGGTTTCAGGGTTTTATGGACTCCCTGTAAAGGTGCGCTCACGGAAGCAAATATCGGATAAAAAGTCCAATCGAGTCCAATAAACGGCAGCTCTTCCAAATGTTTGGGGTACGATGAGCGAATCTATATTGAAGGTAAGAAGGCGCCAGACATAGGGTAATATTGTTACAAACTGCAAACACGCTCAGGTAACATATAGATGGAATACTTACAAACACAGCGGCACCAAATTGTGCCTAGCGAAGCAGACCGGGACCTCAACCGTCGCCCGGAAGACCAACCAATGGCGTGCACCAAACTCCCGCAGTCACGTGAGTGTTGAAGCCAATCAACGATTCTTTGGGCTCACACACCTTCCTTTCAAACGTCCGATTTAAACAATAGAACCACAGTGTAGACAAACCAGGTGTCCCATACACTGCGGTTTCTGGATATTGATTGGTAATAGTGCTAGAGTGAAAGTAAAACCCACTCCAACGAGGTACTATAAAAACTATTTATTTAAAATGTTTTAAAATCAGCAACGCGTTTCTCGACCACGCAGGGTCGTTTCATCAGGCTTTAATCGAGAAACGCGTTGCTGATTTTAAAACATTTTAAATAAATTGTTTTTATAGTACCTCGTTGGAGTGGGTTTTACTTTCACTCTAGCACTATTACCAATCAATATCCAGAAACCGCAGTGTATGGGACACCTGGTTTGTCTACACTGTGGTTCTATTGTTTAAATCGGACGTTTGAAAGGAAGGTGTGTGAGCCCAAAGAATCGTTGATTGGCTTCAACACTCACGTGACTGCGGGAGTTTGGTGCACGCCATTGGTTGGTCTTCCGGGCGACGGTTGAGGTCCCGGTCTGCTTCGCTAGGCACAATTTGGTGCCACTGTGTTTGTAAGTATTCCATCTATATGTTACCTGAGCGTGTTTGCAGTTTGTAACAATATTACCCTATGTCTGGCGCCTTCTTACCTTCAATATAGATTCGCTCTAGATATAAAGAATACAACCAAAGATAAGAGGTAAAAAATAAATGAGCTCATACTCACATTATTATACATGTATTCGTGTGTATTATCGCATCACTAAGAAAATATTATTTTGCTCAGGAAAAGTTCTAAATTCGCATAATTATTTGTGGTTTGCCTAGGGTATAAGCATTGTATAATCAATCTGGGCCTATATATATATACCAATATTAAGGGCTAATACTAAACTTGCCAAGAAAGTCTCTTACTAAAAATAAGATAGAACATGAAAAATTGATATTGCCAAGGAGTATAATACCTGCTGCCAAAAGATGTCTCTGTTTGTACATATCTCTTTAAATTTATCATATTAACTTGATATTTGTATTTGTACATATATGCTTATCATAAGCCTAGTATTATGGTCTGGCATTTCTGAGCAGTGTTACTTTATTGGACATTGGACACATATACCTATTAGGAATTTTATGTTAACGTCCATATACATTGCCCTGGAGAGCCACACCATTGGCTTACATTCAAACTGCCCAAGGATTGGTAGATAACCTGTTTTAAAAAAGCTGTCAAAATTAGATTCTAATCAGCCTCCGAAGAAGCGCATCTACACATGCGCAAAACGCATCAGGCGTTTTCAACTGTGACCTTGTTACCATACCATTGTTGGATTGTACAATAAAAATAGTTTACCTTCAGCAGAACCTACATTTGAGTTGGTGCAATTCTTTAAGACTTTTTGTTCCATAGCGGTTGGGAATACCGCATAATAGCTCCACTCACTTGCTAGCCTTGCAACGTCACGGGTGACGCATCGAGGAAACATCTCCATGTTGGATCTCTCTATTGCACGCCGAGAAGGAAACACAGACTGCACCCCCCCGGAAGGGTTTCATCGCCAATCCGAGGTGAAGTACAGAAGTGTGCCCAGGCACCCCACCAGATTAGTGGCGGGTAAGAGTTGATCGCAGACTTAATACAGTGACTACACACGTCCGGTCACCCTTGACTATTAGGCAGAAGCGGGGTATACTTTGGGACTTTACCTTAATTTGGGACAGTGTGCTTGGAACTACCCAGAGTGACTTTTACAACACTGACTTTTGGTCCGAAACTTATACGGATATTTTGGGACCTGAATTCCCCCACTATTGGGTTTCTCGATACACGTTTTGAGCACCCAGGGGATTTAAATTACTGAACATGCTACATTTGTTATATTTTGTTGAATGTTATTCCCAGTGTTCAGTTATATGCAATGAAATAGTAGATCTGCTAAATTGAGTATAATTATTACTATATATACATATTATTTACCTATTTATTGTACTGTTACCTATTAACTTTTTAAGTACAGACCTGATTTGCTATATCGTCCTGGAAATATGGCTATTACATTGGTTCCCGCAGGGGTAATAAATGAGCAAAAGAGAAAGCAAATCATGGCAACTGCACTTAGAGGACACAGTGAAGTTTTAGAATCTATAAGGGAAGATAATTTAGACACTGTATTTTCTAGCTTAGAGAGATTGAGATATAAGGATTCGGAAACCAATCTTTGGTGGGACATAGAGTTTTTAGACCTATACATTTCTAAAAACAAAGTCCCAAGAGGACTTTGTATGAAGAAATATCCCTCATTTGCCCTAGAAAATCCAGCATTTATGGATGAGTGGAATACCAACTTAACTAATTGCTCCATCATATGCATGAAGCAACTCCTCAGACACAAGAGGGAAGAAAGGGATATTATATTAGTAGAAATCAACAAAACTTATAATCTGTTAAAAAAGTTTGAGTCAACACAAAAATATATTGATTAAAAATCACAACTAGATAACACTATTGATCAACTTGACACTACTTTATCAGATAGAAAAGTACAGAAATATAATAGGGACAAAAAGGACTATGACCTTGATGTTGTATATTCATGGCAAAAATCCAGACCTCAAGGAAGGAGAGGGCCACATAAGAAAAACCTAACCAGTAATAGCAAAAACAAATCACAACAGAATAAGAATCAAACAGCTAGGAAAGTCACATTCTCGAGCATTGAAACTGATAACTTAGATAGTGAGACTACAGAGACAACTACAGAAGAACCAGATACAGTCCCTACAAATAGCACACCCACAGAGAGACAAAATTTAAAGTCTTTGGTTAAGCAACCTCAGCAAACCAGCACCCCTAAGAAGGGTGAACACACATATAGATGTTTTTTCTGTCCCCAGCAGGGACAGAAAAAACAAGAAGAAGTAGCGACAGTCAATCTTTCTGACTTTACATTATTATCACATCATGTTAATCTGTTGAATAAAGGTTTAAGTTTTGCACCAGCAACCAATTTTGATTTATTTGACACTCTTTTAGACACTAACAAATTAGTTAGGAAAATAGTTCTTAAAAAAACACTTTTTTAATGTTGAAACATCATCACAGCTTGAGAAAGTCCCTACGTTACTGGGACAAAACGCGTAGAGCCCCGCCCCCTATACGTCAGTTGTTTGATCCAGTGAGGCCGTCCTTAGTTCTTAATCTGCAGCACAGAACTTTTGGACTTGGGAGCCTAGGATCTTATATATTTGTCAGACAAGGTACTATATCGCTACCATTGTTACTATTGAATCGAACTTTACTCCTGTTGCCAGCCTGGTTCCTGGCATTCTTTGGGAACATATGCCGGTTGCCTGCTTGCTTCCTCCTTGGAGCGAATGAGGATACACGTCTGTCCTGTCTTTTCCTGGAACTCCTTTCTGGACACACTCGAAGAGGGGATAAGTTGCTAAGTGTTATTGATACACTATATGCCATTTTATGTTTTATACTTTGTGAGTTGCCACTTGTCGTTTTTTATGTCATTAAATTTTTGTTACACCTGCATTTGAGTCTGCGCTCCTCTCCTCTATCTTTTTAGATCGTTTGTTATCATCACAGCTTTCCACTAATGTAAATATTCACACTGAAAATATAGGACTTCTATTTTCTGACCTCACAGACCTTACCACTCTCACTTCACTACAGCAACAATCTATTCGTCCATCTGGACAAATATCCAGCACTCCCCAGCCCTACACATTCAAAGATAAATCACATTTCTATCCAATACACGCACTTGATCACTTGATAGATCTTTTCCAAAGATCAGTAGAAAAAGAATTAACAGAACTAAATAAAACATTGCACACTAATACACAATATAAAGCCAGGGATAATCTGAACTATAAAGAGAGAAAAGCTCTCAAAGATTTAAAGGACAACCCTAATATAGTCATAACCAAAGCTGATAAGGGGGGCTATTGTCCTCCTCAATACCTGTGACTATTTAGAGGAAATAAATAATCTTCTTACAGACAACGACCAATACATGAAACTAACCTTTAATCCAACTATATCCTTTAGCAAACAACTAAAAAGCCATTTAGACACAGCTAATGAATATGGGTATATGACAGAAGATCTAATATCTTTCTTGTTGGTTGAAGCCCCCACTATACCGAGTTTTAGAATAGCTCCCAAAATTCACAAAAATCTCACAAAACCACCTGGGAGACCCATTGTGGCCAGCCAGGGCTCCCTGTGTGAGAGGCTTGGAGGCTGGTTGGACCACTTATTACAACTACAAGTACAATCATTACCGGGATATATAAAAGATAGTGGCCACCTTATTCAACAACTAAGTAACATTAAATGGAAGAATGGATATAATTGGCTTACTATAGATGTAGCTGCCCTTTATTCAAGCATCCCCCACACAGTAGGATTAACAGCTCTAAATGAGATGCTGTTAAGACACACAGATTTTGAAACAGGTTTTATTACTTTTGTTGTAGAGACAGCAGAGTTTCTATTAAAACATAATTATTTTGTGCATGAGGGCAATTATTATTTACAGAAACATGGCACGGCCATGGGCGCCAAATTCGCCCCGGCCTATGCCAATACATACATGGGCTACATGGAATTGAATATGATTTTTACAAATGATTTCCCATTCAAAGATAATGTCATACTATATGGTTGCTTCATTGACGACCTCATTATCATTTGGGACACAACACATCATGAACACACTATCGAACAATTCATGACATATATCAATGACAATAATTTTAATTTAATTTTCACCCACAAGAGTGATGCCCAAACTACTGAATATCTAGATTTAAAGCTCAGTATAGACTTACTCAACCTGGATATCAATACATCTACATATAGAAAACCGACCTCTAGTAATACTATTCTTAGAGCGGATTCATGTCATGTGCCACACTTGAAAAAGGGAATACCTAAAGGACAATACCTGAGACTTCGCAGGAATTGTTCTAACCTTGATACATATAAACTAGAGGCTAAAGACTTAACTGTTAGACTTATTGAAAGAGGCTATAATAAACATAAACTTCATAACATCAAAAAAGAAGTGGAAAGATTACCAAGAGATAGCCTGTTTAATAAGAAAGATAGAGGCCTCACAATGGATAATATTGTTTTTTCCACCAAATTTAGTAACCAATACTATAAAATCTGTAAAGTTATTAAGAATAATCTTATGATCCTGAGAAGTGATGATACTCTAAAAGAAATAGTTTCTAAAGGAATAAAATTCGTAGCAAAAAAAGCACCATCACTTAGCGACCTAACCAGTAAGAAATTTTCAGATAAACCTCAATCAACAGACAATTGGTTAAACCCAAACCCGGGTTTCTTCAAATGTGGTCACAGACCTTGTAAAAGTTGTGACTTTACAAATAAGACAAATATATTTACTTCGAACAGTACAAATGAAACCTACAAAATCAGACAGAGAATAGATTGCACCTCGCAATATGTCATTTATCTCGTCACATGCCAATATTGCTTTCAGCAATATACTGGGATTACAACGCGCCCATTAAAAGACCGCATAAGGGAGCACCTTTTATCCCTAACTGAAAAAGATCCAAAGACCCCAGTGGCGAAACATTTTCGCCAACATGGTATAGGTACCAATTACTTCTCATTCATTGGCATTGAAAGAATTCTAAACAATGCGAGAGGGGGAGACAAGATGGCCAAACTCCTCAAAAGAGAGGTATTTTGGATACTCAAATTGAACACTCGATACCCCCATGGCATAAATAAAAGACTAGATGTTGACTTGTTTGTATAAATACCCCTGATAGGTCCAGTAGTAGAATACACATAATGGCTACTATCATAGTTCTTATGGAGAGTACAACTCATCTTATTGACATCCTTAGTTTAAATAAACCTTAGTAGTCACCACCTTAACTACTCTATTTCTTTATATATTTACAACCCTCAGTATAGCTAGACAGTGTCCCATATATATAGGAGCATATTATTACTGACACATACTTATAGAACTGATAGTCTTCCCTTTTAGTTATAGCTCTATTTTCTATTATTTATTTTTGTTTTCTCTCTTCCGTTCCTTTTTTACTGACTATTTTTATATTCTTTGATACTTTTACATAGACTCAAATATCCCATTATAATTAGTAGGGTTGCTCTGTATAATAGTCACAATTTTTTATTTTATATCATTTTTAAAAAAAATTCTTGTGACTGGATACAGAGCTAACCTTATAATTTTCTATAACATTATGCCCCAGAAGCATAATTTCCTTGTTATATAAAGATACACTATGAGTTATGTTCATCAAGTATTATCAGCCTCACACACTAATACAAGGGTGACATAATATAGGGGCATAGAATAATATTATAATAATAAAATAGGGATAGATTATTAAGTAGTTTGAATGTTAGTTTTTTTTTGTAGTTTATTTAAGTTTTTATTATATTTTATATGTGCATTGCAAATGGACTGTTTCTTTTTTTCATGTTCTATCTTATTTTTAGTAAGAGACTTTCTTGGCAAGTTTAGTATTAGCCCTTAATATTGGTATATATATATATATATATAGGGCCCAGATTGATTATACAATGCTTATACCCTAGGCAAACCACAAATAATTATGTGAATTTAGAACTTTTCCTGAGCAAAATAATATTTTCTTAGTGATGCGATAATACACACGAATACATGTATAATAATGTGAGTATGAGCTCATATATTTTTTACCTCTTATCTTTGGTTGTATTCTTTATATCTAGCTCTTGCACTGATATTGCCAAGGTGTATAATACCTGCTGCCAAAAGATGTCTCTGTTTGTACATATCTCTTTAAATTTATCATATTAACTTGATATTTGTATTTGTACATATATGCTTATCATAAGCCTAGTATTATGGTCTGGCATTTCTGAGCAGTGTTACTTTATTGGACATTGGACACATATACCTATTAGGAATTTTATGTTAACGTCCATATACATTGCCCTGGAGAGCCACACCATTGGCTTACATTCAAACTGCCCAAGGATTGGTAGATAACCTGTTTAAAAAAGCTGTCACAATTAGATTCTAATCAGCCTCCGAAGAAGCACATCTACGCATGCGCGAAACACGTCAGGCGTTTTCAACTGTGACATTCAAACTGCCCAAGGATTGGTAGATAACCTGTTTAAAAAAGCTGTCACAATTAGATTCTAATCAGCCTCCGAAGAAGCACATCTACGCATGCGCGAAACACGTCAGGCGTTTTCAACTGTGACCTTGTTACCATACCATTGTTGGGTTGTACAATAAAAATTGTTTACCTTCAGCAGAACCTACGTTTGAGTTGGTGCAATTCTTTAACACTTTTTGTTCCATAGCGGTTGGGCATACCACATAATAGCTCCACTCACTTGCCAGTCTTATCTGGGATTCTGAGCCGGACTCCTGTCCCTACGTCCCTACGACATACCACTTGGGCTAGCCTTGCAACGTCATGGGTGACGCATCGAGGAAACATCTCCACGTTGGATCTCTCTGTTGCACGCCGAGAAGGAAACACAGACTGCACCCCCCGGAAGGGTTTCATCGCCAATCCGAGGTGAAATACAGAAGTGTTAGTAGCGGGTAAGAGTTGATCGCTGACTTAATACAGTGACTACACATGTCCGGTCACCCGTGACTATTAGGCAGAAGCGGGGTATACTTTGGGACTTTACCTTAATTTGGGACAGTGTGCTTGGAACTACCCAGAGTGACTTTTACAACACTGACTTTTGGTCCGAAACTTATACGGATATTTTGGGACCTGAACTCCCCCACTATTGGGTTTCTCGATACACGTTTTGAGCACCCAGGGGATTTAAATTACTGAACATGCTACATTTTTTATATGTTGTTAAATTTTTAACCCTTTCTTCAGCCATGTTGGCATATTTTTCTTCATTTCCAGTTTAAGAAAAGCACCATGACTGTAATATTTATTAAACAGAAGTAACCATGCAAGAAAGCTACATCAGATATCATAATTTGAAGAGAGAAAAAAAGATTTTAAGCTACACAAGGCTTTAGTTAAAAGCTTTGTTTCAAGTAAAATAATTGTTGTTTAAATTAAAGACTTAGACAATCTGCACAAAGCTATAGTTTTAGGTTTTAAAAGAGCTGAGTTTTCTTTTCAAAGGAAGCCAAATTACTGCTGGCAAATCTTTAGAATACCATTTAATATATTGGAAGTGAGCCACCATGCCATCAGTATTATTAAGTATTAAATGAGCTAAAATGCACACTGTCTTATCATAATACAACAAGGATAAATTACATTCAAAGATCTTCAGCTGCACTATAATGTGGCATTGTTTCAAATATATGTCATGATAAATTTTAATAATAAATTATTTCTTTATGAATAAAGGGTCTTAGGAATGTTGTGTACAGTCTTCAAATGTAATGCAGAAAAAAAGGAAAGAACTCATAGGCACCATTTTCCTGTAAAGCATTTGTTATATGTGGTTATTTAATTCTGTAAGTGATCATAAATGTTCATCTACACTAGCACAGTAATTTAGTATTTCTTAAATGCACCATCCATGAAAGGTGAACTTCTATTAGAATTATAATTGCATGTATAATTTGGAATGTGCTTTATATTAAGGTTGCCACCTTTCTTAGAAAAAAAAATACCAGCCATGCTAATTAGCATACATTTACATACATTCCAAAACAAAAGCTGATAACACTGTTTTTAAATGATCATTAATTTCCAATTAGACTCCCACACACTTAGAAGCAGTTTTAACATAACAGGGCACTTATTTCTATATTTATTGTTTATTAACCACATTGACCTAAACCTTAAAAATACTGTCTTGGTAAATGGTTTGTTAAAACATTGAAGAGTTTTCAAAGAATTGTTTTATCTGAAAATAGTTCTAATGGGTTATTTAAATAGATGATGTATTCTCTTATTGTCTCTAAATCATTGCATAGGTCAACTAGCTACTAACACTTTATTGTTTCTTAAGAACTTTCGATTAGGAAGTAGTTTCCACATTAGCTTATTTTTCATAGTGGTAAGGGCTGGCTAGTCCATTACAAAAACATAGGCAGTTGCCCTTGAGTGCTAAGGACTTAGCAGTGCATTCCAACCAGAACTACAGCCAGTACTGTCGATGCTGTGGCACAGTGCACCAATGTTTCAAGTCTTTCTTCTTACTCTCTCCCCTTCTTCCTCTGTGACCCTCTCTGCTACATCCATCAGTAATTCTGAGGTTTCATTTTGCTGCAATCCACCACTAGGTCCTGGGATAACTGTCAGCAATCCCCAGGTAGTGACCATAAGAAGTCACCAGCATCTGATTATCCATGCTCATTGTGTGTGTGCACTGAGGGCTTGGCTAAGTATTAACTCAAATTTGAAGTTTTGTATACAGCGCATGAAACCTTTGGGCTGGCCCTTACAGCAGTTTTCATACTTTAATTTGAAATTAGAGCAAATAAATTCTGAGGGGGGATTTTCAATACATTCCAAACATTTCATAAAGTTGTCTTGCTTGTGTCCACTAATTTAGATTTTCACTATCACTTTCAGGAGACAGAGATATGGATTATTTTTGTGGCGCTCTCACCAAAACACATGGTTAATTTAATTGCAATTATTGGCTGTTTTTGGCAGTAACCTGCACCTTAAAGGGGCACATGACAATCATTTGAAATAGTGGGGGGAAGAGATAAACTCTGCAAGAGCCCTGGACTATATGTGCAGAATAATGGAGAAGTTAGGTGGTCTTTATTTTCATAGTGGTCACCTGAAAATGTGACCCTTCCTTTGAGTGTTCAAATTCACCTGCAAGATAGAGGTCAAGTCATGAGACCCTCATTTGTGTGTAATCCTCTATTTCATATGATGTTTTTTTTATGTGTGTGCAGTCTTTAGTGAATGAGGCTCTATCGAGCCACTATTGTTCATACAGTAAACACATTATACAGGTTATTGCAATAGATAATACGCTCTCTAGAGAACAAGACACTAACGCCTAGATTTAGAGTTTTGCATTAGAAGGGGTGCGTTAGCTGCACGTGCTTTTTTTTCCCCCCGCACCTTTTAAATACCACTGGTATTTAGAGTTCGCAGAAGGGCTGCGTTAGGCTCCAAAAAGGGAGCGTAGAGCATAATTTACAGCCACTGCAACTCTCAATACCAGCGGTGCTTACGAACGCGGCCAGCTTCAAAAATGTGCTCGTGCACGATTCCCCCATAGGAAACAATGGGGCAGTTTGAGCTGAAAAAAAACCTAACACCTGCAAAAAAGCAGCGTTCAGCTCCTAACGCAGCCCCATTGTTTCCTATGGGGAAACACTTCCTAAGTCTGCACCTAACACCCTAACATGTACCCCAAGTCTAAACACCCCTAACCTTACACTTATTAACCCCTAATCTGCTGACCCCGCTATCGCTGACCCCTGCATATTATTTTTAACCCCTAATCTGCCGCTCTGTACACAGCCGCAACCTACGTTATCCTTATGTACCCCTAATCTGCTGCCCTTAACACCGCTGACCCCTACATAATATTTATTAACCCCTAATATTCCGCCCCCAACGTCGCCGCCACATACCTACAATTATTAACCCCTAATCTGCTGACCGGACCTCACCGCTACTATAATAAAGTTATTAACCCCTAATCTGCCTCACTCCCGCCTCAAAAACCCTATAATAAATAGTATTAACCCCTAATCTGCCCTCCCTAACATTGCCGACACCTAACTTCAAGTATTAACCCCTAATCTGCTGACCAGACCTCGCCACTACTCTAATAAATGTATTAAACCCTAAAGCTAAATCTAATCCTAACCCTAACACCCCCCTAAATTAAATATAATTTTAATCTAACGAAATAAAATAAATCTTATTAAATAAATTATTCCTATTTAAAGCTAAATACTTACCTGTAAAATAAACCCTTATATAGCTACAATATAAATAATAATTATATTGTAGCTTTTTTAGGATTTATATTTATTTTACAGGCAACTTTGTATTTATTTTAACCAGGTACAATAGCTATTAAATAGTTAATAACTATTTAATAGTTACCTAGTTAGAATAATTACAAAATTACCTGTAAAATAAATCCTAACCTAAGTTACAATTAAACCTAACACTACACTATCAATAAATTAATTAAATAAACTATCTACAATTATCTACAATTAAATCAACTAAACTAAATTACCAAAAAAAACAAACACTAAATTACAAAAAATAAAAAAAGCTTACAAGAATTTTAAACTAATTACACCTACTCTAAGCCCCCTAAAAATATAACAAAGCCCCCCAAAATAAAAAAATGCCCTACCCTATTCTAAAATAAAAATTGTAAAGCTCTTTTACCTTACCAGCCCTTAAAAGGGCCTTTTGCGGGGCATGCCCCAAAGTAAACAGCTCTTTTGCCTGTAAAAATAAACATACAATACCCCCCCGCCCAACATTACAACCCACCACCCACATACCCCTAATCTAACCCAAACCCCCCTTAAATAAACATAACACTAAGCCCCTGAAGATCTCCCTACCTTGTCTTCACCACGCCGGGTATCACCGATCCGTCCAGAAGAGGGTCCGAAGTCTTCATCCTACCCAGCAAGAAGAGCTCCTCTAGAGGGTCCAAAGTCTTCATCCTATCGGGCAAGAAGAGGACATCCGGACCACGCGGAGCGGGACCATCTTCAAGCAGCCGACGCGGAGCCATCCTTCTCCACCGACGGACTAACGATGAATGAAGGTTCTTTTAAGGGACGTCATCCAAGATGGCGTCCCTCAAATTCCGATTGGCTGATAGGATTCAGCCAATCGGAATTAAGGTAGGAAAAATCTGATTGGCTGATTGAATCAGCCAATCAGATTCAAGTTCAATCGGATTGACTGATCCAATCAGCCAATCAGATTGAGCTTGCATTCTATTGGCTGATCGGAATGTTTGTAATGTACTTTCATTTAGTCAATTACATTGTATATTCCACATTCTTTATACATAGGTACACAGGTAAGCCTATGTCCACACTTTTGGCTTTTTTTAACTTTTGTATTCCCCCTGTATACACAATTTCACATCTTTATAGATATTGATTCAATGTTGATATATAACTTTATGTCAGTATATGCTCTATGTAAAGCTATATATTTCTCCTGTCTGTTCTCCTACACTGGACACTGTCTGCCTGTTACCTAAGCCCCCCTCATGATTTTTACGACACCTCCTCTTCTCCCTGCACTGTCTTCTTAGCTATTCTGTGTTTTAAGATACAATCTGTAAATTCCATTGAATTGGTCAGTATTGCTTTAGACTTGATAAAGGAAGGAACAATTCCGAAAGCTTGTCAACTTATAAATGTATAGTTAGTCCAATAAAAAAGTATCATTGCTCAATGCAATACTCTTGTTATTTTGATATCTAAATCTCTGGACTAACATGGCTACTCCAATCAACGTGTATATATATATATATATATATATATATATATTTAAAATGTTGCCCAGCTCTGCACTACTTACCTTCTTTCTTCACTGTGCAAGGTTCTGATGCCGTCTCTGATGGCATCAAAAGGAGGCTCCCATAGGAGCCTATAGAAGCGCACTCTCACAAGGTTTTCTTGTAATTCGACATGTGCATGGCGGAAAAATTCGGTTCGGATCGATTCAGATTTTTTTCGAATTTCGGTTCGGAGCGATTCGAATTCTGAAAAATTTGAATAGATTCAGTTCAGATTTGTTTCGGATTCATTTGGATTCGAATAAATTCGGTTCGGATTTGTTTCGGATTCATTCAGATTCGAATAAATTCGGCTGGATTCGGTTCGGAAATTCGGAATTTCGGTAAGTGTTAGGTGGGATTAGACTAGTATTATGTACTGTATATTAGGTGTAACCCATAGCAGAGTGATATAACCTAATATACTGTACAATACTAGTGTAATCCCGAATCTACTGAATAAATCCGAATAAATCCGAATAAATCCAAAGTAATTCGGATTTATTCGGTAGATTCGGCACTATTTTAATTCGGAAATTCGGTTTGATCCGAATCTCCTAATTTGACGAATTTTCCGAATTTCCGATTCGAACCGAACCGAATCGCACATGTCTACTTGTAATACCAGCACACATTGGGGCCTATCTATCAAGCTCCAAAAGGAGCTTGACGGCCCGTGTTTCTGCCGAGTCTTCAGACTCGCCAGAAACAGCAGTTATGGAGCAGCGGTCACAAAGACTGCTGCTCCATAACCTGTCCGCCTGCTCTGAGCAGGCAGACAGACATCGCCGGAAATCAACCCGATCGAGTACGATCGGGTTGATTGACACCCCCTGCTGGCAGCTCATTGGGCGGCGTTGCACCAGCAGCTCTTGTGAGCTACTGGTGCAATGCTGAATATGGAGAGTGTATTGCTCTCCGTATTCAACGAGGTCTGGCGGACCTGATCCACACTGTCAGATCAGGTCTGCCAGACCTTGTTAAATAGAGGCTAATAAGTGGAGCAAGTAATATTTAGCACTCAACTTTTAATCTATCCCTAAATGACCTATTGACACACCCTAAATTAGAGAGGGAAATAGGGTCTCTGAATTATCCCTCCTAACCATTCATAAAAACATGTTTTTTTGTTGGTCAGGTGATCACCGATTTTGATAATGATCTCCTTCATCCTAGAGGGGGTACCTCTAGGTTGAGGTAGCCTTCAACCAAAACTCTAGTTTTGCTGCTAATGCAGTACATTTATATTTTTATAAATATCTACATTTTAAAGGACAGACTCATCTTTTTCAAACGAGGACAATCATGTCCCTCTAGATAGTGGCAGGTCAATGATATAGATTTAATAAGAAACTCACAACCATCCACAAAACTCAGCACCTGATGTCATAACCCATAGGGTGATGTTATCACATAGCAGTTCCTTAAAGTGATAATTGGAATGAATAGAGACATCCAGTCTATCCTTGCATCCCTTCTTGAGATGGTGTAAAAGCCTATGTGTGTGAAGACAACATGATGTTGCACTCTACTCAGAAGACAACTAATGTAGTTATTTATATATTTTAATTACTAGATTGATGACATGTGTTAATGGAGATGAGTAGAGTGAATCACTTAAACTAAAGTAAATAGACAGATTAATCAATAAAAAATTAATTAGCAAGTAGTGACTCTATAACTATGGCCATCACAAACATACTCTTACATATTATTTATATCACTGTTGTATTTGAATGGGGTATGCCATTCATTAATTGTATAGCTTCTTATTTTAATCAATATTATGCTTGTTTCCAGCCTTTACAAGTACTGACAGTAATGCTGTTAGCATATAATAAATAGTCAAAGGATTACCATTGTAAATAAGTCACAAGTAGAATATTGCAGACAAAATGCCTACAGACTGCTGTAAAACTTTTAGTCATAACAATATTATTGTTTGTAGAGTGCTTCAATTATACACACTTTTTTCAGAAGATACTAAATAACCTTTAGATAAATTGAATGCAATATAATTGACCCTCAGACTTTGTTTTATAAGTGAATCAAGTAACATAAAACCCTTCTCATTGTTATTCATAGGTTTGCATGAGAATATTTAGAGTCCTAGTTGAATTATTGCTTTTCTCTCTGTTTTTGTTGTTGTTTTTTTTGTTTATGAGTGTCATTATTGTAAGTTATTACAGAGTTAATGTTTGTAGTCTTTTGTTAAAATATTCAGAATCCAGTATAAAACACACAATGATAAATCAATTTATTTGATTAATTAGTTACTGTGTACTAGATAAAACTAAATGTAGTACATTCATAAGTACAATGGTGCATTTATCAAAGTGTTGTGTACATCCCACTTTTGCTACTAATTTCATCCCAACATTATTTTCCAATATACTTTCCTATACATAAACTGATATTCCCTTACTGCTACAAATAAAGTCATTTGATAACACAATATCAATTTTCTAATAACATTTTCCTATATCCTAGGCCAGTGACGGTCAACCTTGGCAACCCAGATGTCTTGAAACTACATTACAGTCATATCTACATAAACACTTATATACTCATATAGATATAATCACATACAATGTATATATAAGTGCAATGGAGCCCTTTGCAGTTAAGTAGATAAAAACATATTTATGCAATATTCATCTATACTATAATCGCGGTTGTAATGCGTCCGTCGGTGTCACCAGTTGCGCACACATCCTCAACTCTTTTACAAGCCTATTAAATCCCTAATCTTAAAAATAAAAAACAAAAAATAAATAAAAAAAACCTAAGTCTCTGCTCGGCCTTCGCTCTGAATGAAGATAGAATATGATGGAGCCGTCTGGAAGAAGACCTTCACCGCCGAACTTCAGGAACGGTGAGTACCTATTTGGGGCTTAGTCTTAGGCTTTTTTAATTTTTTGGGGTGGCATTTTTTTAGATTAGGGTTCTTTGGGCTGTAAAAGAGCTGATTGCCCTTTTAAAGGGGCAGTAAACCTAGAAAATAATGTTATATAATTCTGCACATATGGCAGAATTATATAACATTATATTAGTGCTTGCTTTATGTAACATAATATTGCCGCTGGAATTTTTATTAAAAAAGAGGGGTTTTCAGACCCCCCCTCTGTGCTCTACTGAGTCTGGTTTTCACTCTGAGCGCATCTGAGCAGCTGTCTAGTCACAGCCCGGCCCGATAGCGCCATTACACTCGATGTAACTCGCTCCCGCTTTCAGACAGAGCAGTTAAAGAGCTGAATGCCCTTTTAAGGGCAATGCCCATGCAAATGCCCCTTTAGGGACAATGGGTAGCTTTGTTTTTTTTAGACTTAGTTTTTTTATTTTGGGGGGGGTGGTTGGGTGGGGGTTTTACTGTTAGGGGTACTTTATAATTTTAACATGTAAAAGAGCTGATTTCTTTAGGGCAGTGCCCTACAAAAGGCCCTTTTAAGGGCTATTGGTAGTTTATTGAAAGATTAGAGGGGTTTTATTTTGGGGGGATTTTTTTAATTTTATAGGGGTATTAGTTAAGGTTTAATTTTTTTTATTTTGGATAGCTTTGTTTATTTTTTTCTGTAATTTTACATTTTTATTTTTTTTGTAATATTAGCTTTGGGGTTTGTAGTTTTTTAAACATAGACTGCCCTCTGGGCAGACTTATCGCCTAGTATTCAATAAAGTGTTATACTGTGTATTTACTGTAAATATTTCACATTCCAATGTTCTGCACAAAGCAAAATATGTTTTATGTATTTAGATATATATATTCCTATATATATATATATATATATATATATATATATATATATATATATATATATATATATATATATTGTTATATAATCATCTATATAAATAGGTATAGATATATATTGTACCAAAATACAATCAGATATATGTAGAAATATGTATTTATGAATAAATAGACCATATTTTGCTAAGTGCAGAACATTGAAATGTGAAATATTCAAATTTTTATGTCAGGTTAGCGCACATGAGAATATGCGATCAGGTTTGCCCATGAGTTGGGTGTTTTTTTCCACTTTTTTCTCTTAATTGATTTCTATGGGGAAATAGGCGATATTGTAAGTTCAACTTTTTACTTTTAACTCGTTATACCAGTGCCACTCGATGCATGCAAAAAGTTTACTTCTAGTACAATTAGCACTCTAGGGAAAGCGTTAAATAGCGCTCCACTTGTAATCTGGCCCAAAATGTGATACCCCACCTGAATCCTGCTGAACTAGGTACAGGCCTTATTGGTCTAGGTCATAATAAGGCCCCTGTTCAATAGAATGTTAATATGTTTGATGCTGAAGCTTTATACTGCAAAATTTAGAAAATAGATGTAATGCAAGAATTAAAAGGGGCAGGAAACCCCCATAAGTTTCTTTCATGATTCAGATAGAACATAAATATTTTATAAAATATGCTTAATTTTCTTGTCATGCTTTTCTGAAGGAACTGCATTGCACTACTGACAGCTGAACACATCTAGTGAGCCAATCACAAGAGACAAATGTGTGCAGGCACCAACCAGCAGCTAACTCCAGGGGTATATTTTGGCCTAGGCAAACAAGGCACTTGCCTAGGGCAGCAGACTGGAGGGGGGCAGCACATTTTTATGGCTATATTTATAGGAAGCTTACAGTTATTTTAGAAGTATTATACAAGTATATAATAGGAGATTTTGTCCAAAATGCTCACATGCAATGGGAGAATAATATGAAAATGTTTAGAGGTAACTCGGAACCTTTCAATTATAGAGCTGGCTATTACCATTAGTTTTGTTGGCTTTCAGTACTCAATATTGTGTTTGGGGAAGTAAAACCTAAGGGGGGGGGGGCAGCAGAATTTTGAGTACAAAACCTAAATATGCCACTGGCTAGCTCCCACTAGTGTAGAATATGTGCATATTCTTTTTTTAACAAGAGAAACCAAGACAACAACGCACATTTGAAAATAGAAGTTAAAGGACCAGTAAACACAGTAGATTTGCATAAGCAACAAATGTAAGATAACAAGAAAATACAATAGCATTTACTCTGAATTTCAAATGAGTAGTAGATTTTTTCTAACACTTTTCAAAGTTATGTATATTTCCACTCCCCCTGTACCATGTGACAGCCATCAGCCAATCACAAATGCATATACGTATAGTCTGTGATTTCTTGCACATGCTCAGTAGGAGCTGGTGACTCAAAAAGTGTAAATATAAAAGACTGTGCACGTTTTTTTTAATGGAAGAAAATTGGAAAGTTGTTTAAAATTACATACTGTATCTGAATCATGAAAATGTAATTTGACCTGAGTGTCCGTTTCATTTAAAAGTGTATTAAAATGACATGCTCCATCTGAATCATGCAAGTTTGATTTTGACTTTCCTATCCCTTTAAGCAACAAGTATTATTTTAAAATTGTGGCATGTATTGAAAACGAACACTTTATATATTTTGTAGCCTTGTCAAAAAAAAATTTCTAATGGCTCCTTGCAATGCTCTTCAGTAATAATCACATATATTGAATCTATTTTTTGTCATCATTATTATTTCAGGGTCAATAATATAGCCAAGGAAGAACTTTTGCAGAATTCCTTCCCGCAGAGCCTTAGCAAAATTCAATGTACATTGTATTGTCTCCTCTGTATGAAGTAATATAATATTACATATAGAAAATAGCTCTTTTTGTCATGCCAGTAGCTGTATTGAATAAAGAACAAATGCGTTATACTTCTGCTGCATGATATTTATCTGCTTTCTTTAACAAAAAATAACTGTTGGAATAATACAAATTTGGATGTAGAAAAAAATTAGTTATAACCATTTAGAAATTAAATAAAAACCTATATTAAAGTGTAAATGTATTTGTCTTCACGAAACAATGAATAAAAATATTTCGAGTACAGAAAAAGTTAAATGGCAAAACTTTAAAGTACAGCATAAAGCCACATAAACAGAAACTTAAAAAAAATCTCTTTTCAACATGAGGTTTTCAAAGCCCCAAGTAAATGTGCTTGGATTTAATTAGGTCTTTTAATCAGTGAGAAAAAAAAAGCACTTAAGGCAGAAATCAATCCCAGACCACTATTTAAATATCAGTAAAACTTTCAGACTTAAGAAGACTCATAAAAAAAAGATTGAAATGTGAAGGCAAACAAAATGTAAAATGCATCTGATTTACATAAAGCCATATCAGAACCTATTACTTTACATTTGAAAATGTAGTCAAGATTTTTACAAGTTTTGAAAATATAAAAATAATTTGACGTAGCTTGCAATTGTTTTGTAGATTTATGCACAGCTCTAATAAACAAAGCAAAATTGCTAACTACATAGAAAACAGTTATCATGCCAATGGCATTTGGAAAGTAAAAAAAAAAACAAGTAATCTTGAAAACTATACAAGATTGTTATTATGGATGAACTTTAGTCTACATATAATTTAAGTATGAACAAGAGTTCTGTGTATTTTTATTTATGTTTTTGCTGATTACTTTTTTAATGTAATTGTAAAATCAGATTTTATATCGTAGCAAGAATTCTTACAAACGATGGCCTAGTTTCCATTGAGGTGGTAAAGTTTGGAAACTAGTGTTAAAAACATTTATCTTCATTAAAGTATAGAGATATTTTGCATGTTACCACTAATTTCCTTACATTACCACCTCAATGGAAACTCGCCCTATGCAACTTAAAGCAAAGGGAGTTATTGACCCAAAAATATACGTTAACAACACTACTTTGGGCATGTTTCCATTGAGGTGGTAAAGCTTGGAAACTAGTTGTAACATAATAATTCTCCATAAAGTGTTTTACCACCAGTTTCCAAACTTTACCACCTCGATGGAAACTAGCCCTTCGAGGGTAATATTTAGCCTGACCTACAGCAAACTCTACTATAGTATATAGATTCTGAGGCCTAGTTTCCATTGAAGTGGTTAAGTTTGCAAACTTTCCCACCTCAATGGAAACTAGGCCATATTTATGAGTCTCAGGGCTGGGTTATTGTAATGTTTATCATTTTCAAATTGAATGTTAATAAAACATTAAGCATATTTTTATACAAATACATTTATACATCTTTTTTTGTTGAAATTCAGTTAATGTTTAAGCCCTTTATTACCAAGGATTTGAGCAATTTTTTTTCTGCCACTGCCAATCTGACAGATTTTCAGAATTTTGCTTTGTATTTATTTGGGCATCATTCCTTTTGTTGCATTACTTTAGTTTAATATGATTTGTATTTATTTTATTTTATTATGAAATTGGGACTTTCAGTAAATTGTTTCTAATAGGGTAGTTTTGGACAATCTTTTACTATTATTATTATTATCAGTTATTTGTAGAGCACCAATAGATTATGTAACACTAAAAACATGGGTCTAATATGCAAGGTAACAATTATGGGAGATAGAGGGCCCTGCCAAGAGTTTCACTTTTGTAAATCAGGTCTCATGAAGGTGATCTACAAAGCAGCTAGGCTCGTAGGCTTACATGTTAAGGAGGTTCAAGGGCATAACTAAAGGAGGAGAAGAACTAAGATACGAAAATATTAGTGTATATTATATGCACCCCTTAACAGTAGAATCTTTAAGGAGCACTTAAAAGTTTATAAACTAGGGGATAGTCTTGTGGAGTCTTAATAATTTTAGTAAAGATAATGGCACATGATCCTTATCCATACTATGGACCCCATTTATTAAAGGCTGGACGGACAAGGTTTTCTACCACAAACCTGTCCGCCTGGCTTATCTGCAAGTAGGCAGATAAGTGTAATGCCGCCCCTGCTCACGTACGACCAATCACGCACAAACACGGGTTGTCAATCATCCTAATTGGATCTGAAGCTGCTTTCACAGCATAATAACTGATGCCCTATATTTTTAGTGTGGATGATGACCATGTGTTGTCATCAGGGGGTGCCCCCCCTGCACTTCACTTACCACCACATATGAGGTGGTCAAGGGGGAATCCAGGGATGCTAGTCAAACCCTGAATCTCAGCTCCCTTAAAGAGACAATCTACACAAAAAGTATGCTCACATTTTTGGAAAATTTGTCCCCTAAACAGTCCGTGCATGTTACGGCGAAATAGTACACCTGAGAAGATTAAACACATTCTTTTCAAAACTTTTCTGGTGTTTGCCCTTGTAAAATGTGTACATTTTCCCACAATAACACTTGATCAATTCCAGTAGTTGTAGCCAATTAAAAGCAACTCATAAGTAAAGCTAGATCCGCGTTTGCAAGAACTTACACATGTGAAACGGATTCGTATCACATTCTTTAGCAGTGGGTCAGCTAGCACACGCATGTGCACATTGAGTGGCTCAAACACTACTGCCTCCCTTAAGTAATAGTGACAGCCATTACTTGGCATGGGAGCTCCTAGAACAACCTATGACTTTGATTGCACTATTGTGTTGTAGACAGCATAATTCCCACTTACCCAATTTTGTAGCAACATTTTTTAACTTTAAAACTGCTTTTAGCTGTTGTACAAATGTTTAGATGTAAATTAATATGGAGAAGATAACATTTATGGGGATCAAATGAATAGAGGGTCCTGCCGAGAGTTGCACTGTTGTAGTCAGCTCTTATGAAGGTGATCTACAAACAGCTGGGCTCATAGGCTTACATGCTAGGGGGTTCGAGGGGATTGCTATGAAGATAGAAAGGTTAGTGTAGGTTGTATGCAACCCTGAAAAGTAGAGTCTATAAGGAGCACTTCAAGCTTTCAAATCTAGGGGAGAGTCTTGTGGAGCAAGGCAGAGAGTTCCATAAGATGGGAGCCAGTCTGGAGAAGTCTTGTAAATGGGAATGTGAGAAGGTAACAAGAGAGGAGGAGAGTGGGAGATCATGAGCAGAGCGAATGGGACGGGAGGGAGAGTATCTGGAGACAAGGTCTGAGATGTAGGGGGGAGAAGTGCAGTTAAGGGCTTTATATATCAGAATGAGGATTTTGTGTTTAATCCTGGAGGCAAGAGGAAGCCAGTGAAGTGATTAGCAGAGAGGTGTAGCAGATGAAGAATGACGTGTAAGGAAGATGAGCCTGGCAGAGGCATTCATTATAGATTGTAAAGGAGCTAGGCAGCAGCTAGGGAGACCAGAGAGGACAGAGTTGCAGTAGTCGTGGTGGGAAAGGGTGAGAGAGTGGATTAAAATCTTAGTTGTGTCTTGTGTAAGTAAATGTCTAATTTCTTTCTTAAGACATGGTGAGTCCACAGAATCATCAATTACTGTTGGGAATACCACTCCTGGCCAGCAGGAGGAGGCAAAGAGCATCACAGCAAAGCTGTTAAGTATCACTTCCCTTCCCACAATCCCCAGTCATTCTCGTTGCCTTCAGTGCAAGGAGGATGTGAAGTTTAGGTGTCTGTTTAAGAATTCTTCTATAAAGATTTTATTATTTTAGAAGCCTGAGCAGGTTTGCTCTGATCTTCCCTAACTAGCTGGTCTAACTGTACTCCACATTAGTCCCTTCAGTAGGGCTGTGGTAGCTTTCAAGCAGTTAGGAACTTGTGGGGTGGGCCTCACTGCATTTTTCTGACAGATTTCTGCCCTCAAATATAATTCCAGAGTAGGCTTACTCTGTTCCTTCTTTTATCCACAGGTCTCTGTGAGGAGTGGCTTCCTCTCATGCCAGGTGAGCTGTCCTCCTGCCGGACAGTCAAGAGTGCAGGTAAAGGCCTTTTAATTTCTCATAGAAAATCCTGGCACTACAGCAGTTTGTAGGCTGCACTATATATGGGACTGTTTATTCCTGATAGTCAGGATATCCTAGGCAGGATGCAGGGCACTGTGTGGCGGTATCCTAGAGAAGCAGTGTTTTTTACGTTTAAGAGGTGGCTCAGTTTATTAGACTGCTTATAATGCAGTCGTTATTTTTGTTGGGGACAATGTGTGCATTTCTGTTTGTGTGACTAGTGGGCCTTTAATATGGAGCAGCCTGTGGCATCTTTTATCTGTGTAATGGCTTCTATGGACCTTTCCCTCATTCAGGAGCTACTCCGGTCTCCTTTGTTTCCCTAATCAACGTAGCATTGCAAAGAGGAGCAGGTAGGCACCTCAGCTTAGCGCTGAGGTGTAGAGGGTGCACAAGAGGTTTTTGTCTAAGTGTATAAGACTTTTTTATTGGGGGTTGAAAAGATTGCTCAGAAAGGTATCTTATTTATCTAGGCTGCCATTTTACCATTAGCGTTTTATCTATCAGTCTTATAGGGAACACATTTAAAAGAATAAACATTTTTTTTTTTTTAAAGCTTGTGGTATTTATTTGCAGAATGGATCTAGAGTCTATGGCCTCTAGTTATCAAGGTCTGGCGGATAAGGTCCGCCAGACCTCGCTGAATACGGCGAGCAATACGCTCGCCATATTCAGCATTGCACCAGCATCTCACAAGAGCTGCTGGTGCAACGCCGCCCCCTGCAGACTCGCGGCCAATCGGCCGCCAGCAGGGGGTGTCAATCAACCCGATCGTACTCGATCGGGTTGTATTGTGGCGCACAGGTTATGGAGCAGCGGTCTTTGTGACCACTGCTTCATAACTGCTGTTTCTGGCGAGTCTGAAGACTCGCCAGAAACAGGGGCCATCAAGCTCCATTCAGAGCTTGATACATATGCCCCTATGCCTGCTACAGAGTGCAAACTTTGCTTGAATTCATAAGTTGAACCCCCTTTGCCTTTTTGTAGTTCTTGTATTGAAAGAACTCTAATGTACAAAGACAGACTGTTTCTGAGCCACCATTCTCTCAAGTTGATGCTGTTCAGGCATTGCCACAGCCTCTTCCTCAAGTGTCCCAAAATGTATTGACGTCACATGCAGTGCCCTACAGTTCCTCTCAATCTACTGATGGAGTGTATCTTGTGTGAAGCTGCCACCCCCATGCTGCAGGGGAGACGTAAGAGGAAAATTAGAGAATCTGATAGTAAGGTATCAGATCCTGTTTAGGCTAACCAATTTGCTCTTTCTCATATGGAAGAGGAGGATACTTTGGTAGCCTCTGAGGGTGAAATCTCAGATTCAGATAGTATGATTCCCTCTTCTGATGCTGAAGTGGTTTCCTTCAGATCTAAGCTTGAACACCTTCACGTTTTATTAAAGGAGGTTTCGGCTACTTTGGACGACTTCGATACTCCTGTCGTTGTCAACCCTAAGAAATCTAGCACATTAAATAGATATCTTGATGTCCCCTCCCCTGGGGATGTGTTTCCAGTGCCAGGCCGTGCTACAAAGATTATTGCTCGGGAATGGGAGCAAACAGGAATTCCCTTTTCTCCCTCTCCAGTCTAGTCTTTAGGAAAATATTTCCCGGTGGCTGACTCCATCAAGGAGTCTTGGCAGACGGTCCCCAAGGTGGAAGGGGCGATTTCTACACTGGCCAAGAGGACTACTATTTATATTGAGGATAGTTGCTCTTTCAAGGACCCTATGGATAAAAAGCTGGAGGCTTTCTTAAAGAAGATGTATATTCATTAGGGTCTACAATGGCAACCGGCAGTGTGTATTGCTACAGTAACAAGTGCGACAGCCTATTGGTTTGATGCTTTGTCTGAGTTCCTCCAAGCTGAGACTCCTTTGGAGGAGATACAGATTAGGATAAAGGCTCCCAAATCCTTTATCACTGACGCCTCTTTGCAGGTCTTTAAGTTAGGAGCCAAAATATCTGGCTTTTCAATTTTAGCGTGTAGAGTGCTATGGCTTAAATCTTGGTCAGCAGATGTTTCTTCCAAATCTAAGCTTATGGTGATTCCTTACAAGGGAAAGAACTTGTTTTGGCCAGGGTTGGCAGAAATTATTTCAGATATCACGGGTGGTAAAGGATCCTTTCTGCCTCAAGACAAGAGGAACAAATCGAAAGGATGTCAGAGTAATTTTCATTACTTTCGTAACTTCAGAGGTAAGTCTTCCCCCTCCACTACCAAGCAGGATTAGTCCAAGCCTTCTTGGAAGCCCAGTCAGTCTTGGAACAAGGGGAAGCAATCTAAGAAACCCGCAGCTGAATGTAAGTCAGCAAGTGGGGGGCAGTCTCTCTCAGTTCTCTCAAGCTTGGGAACGAGATGTCCCAGACCCGTGGGCCGTGGACATAGTATCCCAGGGTTACAAGTTAGAATTCAAGACCTTTCCTCCCAGGGGCAGGTTCTACCTCTCAAGATTATCTGTAGACCAGATAAAAAGAGGTGTTCTTGAAATGTGTACAGGATCTTTCCCTCTTGGGAGTGATAATTCCAGTTCCAATACAGGTACAGGGTCTCGGGTTCTACTCCAACCTGTTCGTGGTGTCCAAAAAAGAGGGAACTTTTATGCCTATTCTAGATCTAAAGTTCCTCAACAAATTTCTCAGAGTGCAGTCCTACAAGATGGAGACTATCCGTTCCATTCTTCCTCTGGTTCAAGAAGGTCAATTCATGACGACCACAGACCTGAAAGATGCATACCTACATGTTCCCATTCACAGGGATCATCACAAATTTGCCTACCTTGACAAACACTTTCAATTTGTAGCACTTCCATTTGTCCTCGCCACAGCTCTGAGAATTTTCTCAAAGGTCCTGGGAGCTCTTTTGGCAGTATTTCGTTCCCGGGGAATTTCAGTGGCACCTTATCTGAACGACATTCTGGTTCATGCGCCATCTTTTCAACTAGCAAAATCTCATACAGAGATTTTGTTGTCTTTTCTTTGTTCCCACGGATGGAAGGTGAATTTGGAGAAAAGCTCACCTATTTCAGCTACAAGGGTGAACCATTATAGACTCACTATCAATGAAAATATTTCTGACAAAGGTCAGAAGAGCCAAGATTCTTTCTGCCTGCCTATCTCTGCAGTATGCTGTACAACCATCAGTGGCCCAATGTATGGAGGTAATTGGTTTGATGGTGGCATCCATGGACATAGTTCCCTTTTGCTTGATTCCATTTAAGAGCCCTACATCTATGAATGCTTGGTCAATGGAATGGGAATTATGCAGACCTGTCTCAGAGGATAGTGCTGGATCAATCAATGAAAGACTCTCTGCCGTGGTGGTTGTCTCAAGAACATCTGTCCCAGGGGACATGCTTTCAGAGACCCACATGGGTAATCGTGACAATGGACGCCAACCTGATGGGTTAGGGAACAGTCTGGGACTCGTTGAAGGTGCAGGGACTTTGGTCTCAGGAGGAATCTGCTCTCCCCATAAACATATTGGAGTTGAGCGCGATCTTCAATGTCTTGATGGCTTGGCCTCAACTGGCCTTAGCCTGGTTATCAAGTTTCAGTTGGACAACATAACCTCAGTGGCTTACATCAACTACCAAGTGGGAACTCGTAGTTCCTTAGCAATGAAGGAGGTGGCAGGAATCATTCACTGGGTGGAGGCTCAGAATTGCTATCTGCCATCCACATTCCAGGAGTGGACAATTGGGAAGTGGATTTCCTGAGCAGACAGACTTTCCATCCTGGGGAGTGGGAACTCTATCTGGAAGTGTTCTCCAGGTTAACAAACAAATGGGGGTTACCAGAATTGGATCTGATGGCTTCTCGTCAGAACACCAATCTCCCAAAGTATGGTTCAAGGTAGAGAGATCCTCAGGCCTTCCTGATAGATGCTCTGGCAGTTCCTTGGAACTTCAGGTTGGCATATCTGTTTTCTCCGTTTGCTCTCCTTCCACGAGTCATTGCTTGGATCAAGCAGGAGAGAGCATCATTGATTCTAATAGCTCCTGCATAGCATCGCAGGATCTGGTATGCAGATATAGTGGAAATGTCATCTCTACCTCCATGGAGACTCCCTCTGAGGAAGGACCTTCTACTTCAGGGGTCCTTTCTTCATCCAAATCTCGCTTCTCTGAAGCTGACTGCTTGGAGATTGAACGCTTGATTTCAGCTAAGCGTGGGTTTTCCGAGTTGGTCATTGAGACCAGGATTCAGGCTCGTAAGCCTGTCACTAGAAGTTTTTACCATAAGATATGGTGTTAATATCTTTATTGATGTGAGTTTAAGGGATATTCTTGAAGTAGGGTCAGGATCCCAATAATTTTGTCTTTTCTCCAGGAAGGCCTGGAGAAGGGTTTGTCTGTCAGTATCCTGAAGGGTTAGATCTCTGCACTAATCTCTGTTTTGCTGCACAAGCATCTGCCAGATGTGCCAACTGTGCAATCCTTTTTTCTGAACTCTCAGCTTTGCAGTGTGATTCTCCTTATCTCATATTTCCTGCAGATAAGGCAGTTCTTCATACCAGGTTTGGTTTTCTTCCTAAATATTAATCAGGAAATTGTTGTTCCTTCTCTCTGTCTTAATCCCTCTTCCCATAAGGAACATTTGTTACACAGCCATGATGTTGTGCGGGCTCTTAAATTTTATTTGCAGGCGACTAAGTATTTTTGTCAGTCTTCTGCATTGTTTGTTTTTCTGGGAAACATAAAGGTTAGAAAGCTACGACCTCTTTTCTTTCTCTCTCTCTCTGGTTGAGAAGTATTATTCGTTTGGCATATGAGACTGCTGGACAGCAGCCTCCTGAGAGAATCACAACTCATTCCACTAGGGCTGTTTCTTCTTCTTGGGCCTTCAAGAATGAGGACTCGGTAGAACAGATTTTCAAGGCTGTGACTTGGTCTTCTTTGCATACTTTTTCTAAATCTTCTAAATGTTATACTTTTGCCTCCGCTGAGGCTTCTTTTGGGAGAATGGTGATTTAAGCGGTGGTGCCTTCTGTTTAGGTTACCTGTCTTGTCCCTCCCTAATCATTGGTGTCCTCTAGTTTGGGTATTGATTCCCAACAGTAATTGATTATTCTGTGGACTCACCGTGTCTTCTTAAGAAAGAAAACAAAATGTATGCTTACCTGATAAATTTATTTATTTCTAGACATGGTGAGTCCACGGCCTATCCTTATTTTCAGGCAGTTTTTTTTTATATAAACCTCAGACACCTCTACATCTTGTGTTATTTCCTTTCTCTCCTTTTTCTTTGATCGAATGACTGGAGATTGTGGAAAGGGAAGTGATACTTAACAGTTTTGCTGTGGTGCTCTTTGCCTCCTCCTGCTGGCCAGAAGTGGTATTCCCAACAGTAATGGATGATTCCGTGGACTCACCGTGTCTTGAAAGAAAGACATGTATCAGGTAAGCATAAAGGTGGAAGTGGCAGGCTTTAGCCAAGGACTAAATGTGAGAAGTGAAAGAAAGAACTGAGTCAAGTGTGACCCTAAGACATTAAGCATGTGGGGTAGGGGTAATTATAGAGTTATCGATAGTTGTAGAGAAATGGGGGAGTGGAGATTTTGAAGGAAGGGGGAGAAATAAGGAGCTCAGTTTTCGAGAGATTTAGCTTAAGGTAGAGAGAGGACATCCAAGATGAGATATGAGAGAGACAGTTAGTGACATGGGTTAGCAAGGAAGGAAATAGGTCTGGTGCAGAGAGGTAGGTTTGGGTGTCGTCGGCATACAAATGATTTTGAAATCCGTGGGACTTTATTAAGGAACCTAATGATGACATGTAGATTGAGAAGATAAGAGGACCAAGTATATAGCCTTGCGGTAACGGGGCAGAGGGTGCCCCAGAGAAGGCTACACTAAAGGTACGGTTAGACAGATAGGAAGAGAACCAAGAGAGAGCTGTGTCACAAATGCTGAGACTTCTTCCACTTCAAATGACCCTTACCAAGCTGTTGTGATACCTGATTGCCTCTGTTCCCTCATCTCAAATAATCCTAAACACAAAATCCCACAGAAAATAACTCAAACCTCACTGTGCCAATGCCCACACTGCAGTTAACCTTATCCTCATCATTCATTTATATTATTCCTCCCCTTGGCCTTAAGAGTTATTTGCAATAAGAAGGTCAGGGTTATTTGTAGTAATGATGTTGTGATGGAGGGATTGAGGTACAGTGGTTAGGGTGATTATACATGACAGAGGTCAAAGTCAGTAATAAATGTGGCAAGCATGGAACTTCAGAACAGTTATTGTTGTTGGAGGTGGAAGAGGTCATATTTAGAGTTAATTACTATGGAGCATTAGCACAACTTAGTATTAATTGCAGTGAGTTGGTGGTAGCTATTAGTGTTAGCTGCCGTGGGAGCCATTGAATCAGTGTAGTCTGGGTTTTTGGTGGGAGGTGTTAATAGTAGTGGTGAGATTGGGAACACAAGTTAAAAAATGTATTTTAGAAAGTGCTGTGAAAGCAGGTGCAAAATATGTCAGATAGAACTATTACCTTGTTATCAGATTTTTAACATTTAATAAATGTTCCCTCTTAACTAAAGATGTCTAACCTTTATTTGTGAAACATGGCACTTACATTTATATTAGTAGACCAATAGGCAATAAGCCTGGAGATCCAGAAATAAAAGTTTCCTTCATTCAGAGAGGTTTTTCAAAACCAGTGTTGTATGGTGAGCTCATCTGTGTCTATGTGCCACAGGACTTATATTTAAAGGTATACAGGACCTGAACTTAATAAGCTACACACAAACATAGAAAAAATGCTTCATGTATTTCTATCTAAAACAGGCAAGGCATTACATCAATGTAACCTTTTTAGCTGATTAGGACATTTCTTACAGCTGCTCATTTAGGCATCACTCAGACTTTGAAACCTGTCACTGATTTGATATAACTTATTTCCAGATGGTCGTGAATATGAACAACTATTAATTTTTTTTAAATAAAGCTCTTCCAAATTGATCTTTCAGTTGACAAAAGGCTGGGCTACATTATTTACTCAGAAATTCAGCTGAATCCCAATTTGATCATTTTTGTTTCTACGCCTAGATTTACTATGCAAACTAACAAATAAAATAATCTGATGAGATTATCTAGATTTGGAATTGAAATACTTTTGAATATTGTATATTGTCAAAATATTAACAGTTTTCTCATACAGACAAACTATGCCATTCTATGAATATGTAATTAAACTAATCAATAAAACCAATTCTAAACACATTAAGTTACTAAAACAAAAGTAAAATATAAATCATTCAGCTAAAATAAATATCCACAGAATATAGCTGTTTTTTTCTTTAGAGAACAAAATTACACCAGTGTGTACAGCTAGAAATCAAACAGTAAAGACTGGTGTAGATAATTCCTCATATATATTCTATTGCTGTATTTCCTATTTGAAGTGCAGAGCTTTTAAAACCCAAAACTTATCTTCATCAAATGTCTCTTCCTCATGGCTGCCAGACGATGTGACAATTGCTGCTTTCTATCCAAGCAATCTGTTTCATCATATGAGCTCCCATTGTTGAGGGGAAATGGAATTGAAAAAATATGGATGATACAAGCTGGAAAATTATAGGATAGTATGGGATGTAAAGCTGTGCTTTGGTAAAAAAAAAGAAAAAAGTCTAAGTCTAAAATCTTTAGAAATATTTACTTTGACATAGAGGGTAATTTTGATGCACCTTTTAACCTTTTTGCAGCCCACTAGCTAAAGAGATAGCACATTTACTTAATCAAGAGCCCAAATATGTGTTTTGATACTTTCTTTTAAATGATGTGGACACATCACACTATCCAATTGTACAAGTTCAACAGTTAAAGAAACTTTAATAATTAACTATTGCTTGAACAAAACTATGTGTATACAAAGGGGTTAAACTCAGTTTGCATTCAGATGTGATTGATGGCTATGGGGCCGAATTATCAAGCTCCGAACGGAGCGTGATGCCCTATTTCCGTGCGAGCTACTCCATAACTTGTCCGCCTGCTCTGAGGCTGCAGACATCAATCTGCCCAATCCAATACGATCGGGCTGATTGACACCCCCTGACACCGATTGGCCGCTAATCTGCAGGGGGCAGCATTGCACAAGCAGTTCACAAGAACTGCTTGTGCAATGATAAATGCCGACAGCGTATGGTCTTTGTGTGTGTAAATGATATATCTTCCTCCAGTATGTGAAATTACATTTTATTAAATTTATAATTTAATCTCATTAAAGCAATTATTACACTTTACAGTGACTGAGCCTTGCCAGTTATTATTTGCACATAACAACATCAGTCCAGTGAATAACTATATTGGCTTTTCTACTTATTCACAATTTTAAAGAGATTTTTTAGATTTCATTGTCAAGTAACACGTAACAGGCAATCAAGCCTCTTGTTATGCATTTGAGAACTTACATGTCTTGCACTACAATATGTATACGAGTTCATACATAAATACAGATGTCTATTAAAATAAGAAGGTCTATCTGGTTCCCTTATTTTTATTTATATATATATATATATATATATATATATATATATATATATATATATATATATATATATATTTCTTTCCTAAGATACGGAGAGTCCACAACGTCATTCAATTACTAGTGGAAATATCACTCCTGGTCAGCAGGAGGAGGCAAAGAGCACCACAGCAAAGCTGTTAAGTGTCACTCCCCTACCCATAATCTTCAGTCATTCTCTTTGCTTCTGTCAAAGGAGGAGGTGAAGTTTGGTATCTGAAGAAATGAATTCCTTTTTCGATTACTTTTCCCTGCAAGCAAGGATTTGGGTTTAGCTGAGTCCACGTCAATCTCTTCAGTAGAGTAGTGGTGGCTTTTAAGCAGTTAGGAAGTTGTGAGGTAGTCCTTGCTTTGGGCTCGATTTATCAAGCCTCCACGGCTGCAAGTTCTCACAAGAACTTGCTCGCTGTGATTTATCAAGCAGCAATTACCAGACCGCTGCTTCCCTAAGATCTTCGCCACCTCTACTGTGGCGAAATTCAATCTCCTCGGTCGAGTCCGACCGAGGAGATTGACAGCTCCTGCCCGCGCGTGGTTGGCTGTGCGCAGGCAGGGGGCAGGATTGCATGCAAGCGCAAAATTGCGCTCGTGTGCAATGGCGAATACCTGAGGGTAATTTTGCCCCGCCACAGGCCAGCTGAGGCATACAGGGGCACGTATACGCGCCCCTGTATGCCTCAGCGTTAATAAATCTAGCCCTTTGTTTCCTAACACATTGCTGCCCATGGTTCAGAAAGCCAGAGTTGGTTACTCTGTTCTTTCTTTTTCTACAGGTCTCTGTTAGGGGTATGTGTCCTTTTGTCTTGTAGGTCTTGGAGACTTGCACTTCAGAAGAATATGTCATATGCAGTAGATGGGGAAATTTTTAAAATCCTTCATACAGGATTTTCTTTGGCAGTGGGCAGGCACATTATGTATGTTGAGACTTGGGGGCCTATTTATCATGATGTGAGTGGACATGATCTGATATTGCGGATAATGTCTTCTGCACATCGATGAATGCTGACAGCATACGCTCTCTGCATTTATCATTGCACCAGCAGTTCTTGTGAACTGCTGGTGCAATGCAGCCCCCTGCCGATTCGCGGCCAATCGTCTGCTAGCAGGGGGTGTCAATCAACTCAATTGTATTCAATCAGGTTGATTTCCGGTGAAGTCTGTCTGCCTCCTCAGATCAGGCAGACAGGTTATGGAGCAGCGGTCTTTAGACCACTGCTTCATAACTTGTGTTTCTGGTGAGCCTGAAGGCTCGCCAGAAACATGGGGCATCAAGCTCCGTTCGGAGCTTGAAAATTTGGCCCCTATGGGTTAATCTTCCCTTTATTGGGACGTTTTTCCTCTTTGGGCTAATTTTGTTGAAATACTTTATTAGTATGTGTGGCTTACTATTGAAAAAATATGGATGATACAAGCTGGAAAATTATAGGATAGTATGGGATGTAAAGCTGTGCTTTGGTAAAAAAAAAAAGAAAAAAGTCTAAGTCTAAAATCTTTAGAAATATTTACTTTGACATAGAGGGTAATTTTGATGCACCTTTTAACCTTTTTGCAGCCCACTAGCTAAAGAGATAGCACATTTATTTAATCAAGAGCCCAAATATGTGTTTTGATACTTTCTTTTAAATGATGTGGACACATCACACTATCCAATTGTACAAGTTCAACAGTTAAAGAAACTTTAATAATTAACTATTGCTTGAACAAAACTATGTGTATACAAAGGGGTTAAACTCAGTTTGCATTCAGATGTGATTGATGGCTATGGGGCCGAATTATCAAGCTCCGAACGGAGCGTGATGCCCTATTTCCGTGCAAGCTACTCCATAACTTGTCCGCCTGCTCTGAGGCTGCAGACATCAATCTGCCCAATCCAATACGATCGGGCTGATTGACACCCCCTGACACCGATTGGCCGCTAATCTGCAGGGGGCAGCATTGCACAAGCAGTTCACAAGAACTGCTTGTGCAATGATAAATGCCGACAGCGTATGGTCTTTGTGTGTGTAAATGATATATCTTCCTCCAGTATGTGAAATTACATTTTATTAAATTTATAATTTAATCTCATTAAAGCAATTATTACACTTTACAGTGACTGAGCCTTGCCAGTTATTATTTGCACATAACAACATCAGTCCAGTGAATAACTATATTGGCTTTTCTACTTATTCACAATTTTAAAGAGATTTTTTAGATTTCATTGTCAAGTAACACGTAACAGGCAATCAAGCCTCTTGTTATGCATTTGAGAACTTACATGTCTTGCACTACAATATGTATACGAGTTCATACATAAATACAGATGTCTATTAAAATAAGAAGGTCTATCTGGTTCCCTTATTTTTATTTATATATATATATATATATATATATATATATATTTCTTTCCTAAGATACGGAGAGTCCACAACGTCATTCAATTACTAGTGGAAATATCACTCCTGGTCAGCAGGAGGAGGCAAAGAGCACCACAGAAAAGCTGTTAAGTGTCACTCCCCTACCCATAATCTTCAGTCATTCTCTTTGCTTCTGTCAAAGGAGGAGGTGAAGTTTGGTATCTGAAGAAATGAATTCCTTTTTCGATTACTTTTCCCTGCAAGCAAGGATTTGGGTTTAGCTGAGTCCACGTCAATCTCTTCAGTAGAGTAGTGGTGGCTTTTAAGCAGTTAGGAAGTTGTGAGGTAGTCCTTGCTTTGGGCTCGATTTATCAAGCCTCCACGGCTGCAAGTTCTCACAAGAACTTGCTCGCTGTGATTTATCAAGCAGCAATTACCAGACCGCTGCTTCCCTAAGATCTTCGCCACCTCTACTGTGGCGAAATTCAATCTCCTCGGTCGAGTCCGACCGAGGAGATTGACAGCTCCTGCCCGCGCGTGGTTGGCTGTGCGCAGGCAGGGGGCAGGATTGCATGCAAGCGCAAAATTGCGCTCGTGTGCAATGGCGAATACCTGAGGGTAATTTTGCCCCGCCACAGGCCAGCTGAGGCATACAGGGGCGCGTATACGCGCCCCTGTATGCCTCAGCGTTAATAAATCTAGCCCTTTGTTTCCTAACACATTGCTGCCCATGGTTCAGAAAGCCAGAGTTGGTTACTCTGTTCTTTCTTTTTCTACAGGTCTCTGTTAGGGGTATGTGTCCTTTTGTCTTGTAGGTCTTGGAGACTTGCACTTCAGAAGAATATGTCATATGCAGTAGATGGGGAAATTTTTTAAATCCTTCATACAGGATTTTCTTTGGCAGTGGGCAGGCACATTATGTATGTTGAGACTTGGGGGCCTATTTATCATGATGTGAGTGGACATGATCTGATATTGCGGATAATGTCTTCTGCACATCGATGAATGCTGACAGCATACGCTCTCTGCATTTATCATTGCACCAGCAGTTCTTGTGAACTGCTGGTGCAATGCAGCCCCCTGCCGATTTGCGGCCAATCGTCTGCTAGCAGGGGGTGTCAATCAACTCAATTGTATTCAATCAGGTTGATTTCCAGTGAAGTCTGTCTGCCTCCTCAGATCAGGCAGACAGGTTATGGAGCAGCGGTCTTTAGACCACTGCTTCATAACTTGTGTTTCTGGTGAGCCTGAAGGCTCGCCAGAAACATGGGGCATCAAGCTCCGTTCGGAGCTTGAAAATGTGGCCCCTATGGGTTAATCTTCCCTTTATTGGGACGTTTTTCCTCTTTGGGCTAATTTTGTTGAAATACTTTATTAGTATGTGTGGCTTATGTTTTATACAGGGATTTATGTATAAACTTAAAATTTGGCAGTTGTTTTTCTTTGCTTGCTTAGCTAGACAGGCTAACTGACAGACTGCTTGAGCCTTTGTGTAAATTAAGCTACGGTGTTGTAGGCAGAGGGAAACGCGTGCCTTTTACTTGCTGCATAGTTTCCTCTCTCTGATGGTCACGTGATTCTCTCTGCTGTCGGATATTCATGTAGCGGAATTGCGTAATTGAATTTAAGTGTCTTCAGTGTGATCTACTATATGATCGTTTTAGAGACTCCTGGCAGCCAAATTGTGTATAAGTGTTACGGTAAGGCACCTCAGCCTGTCTGAGGTGTAGGGGGCCTGATTGGTTTATTAATTTAAATAATTTTTGCATAACTTTAAGCGGCTGTGGTATTAAAAATTCTTAACGTGACAGTTTATTTAAAAACATTCTACAATTTGAGGAATTTTTTATTTAGTATTATGGACATGGACCAAGACTCTGTGTTTTTTGACAAATGCTTGTTATACCTTGAGGCCCAAATTGTTTTGCATATGCAATTCTGTGCTGCATGCTTAGCTAGATCACTTCAATTTAAAGATAAATTGTTGCCCTCTGAGCCCAATGTCTCTCAGGATGATGCTGTTCAGGCACTGCCACAGCTTTCTCCTCAAACGTCCCAAGCCTCTATGTCATCACATACAGTGCCCTGCAGTTCCTCTCAGCCTCCTCAAGGAGTTATTTTGCCTGCAGATTTTCCTGCACATGTATCTTCTGCGGTATCTGCATCATTATCTGCTTTTCCTATGCTGGGAAAACGCAAGAGTAAAATTAGAAATTCAGATAGTAAGGTTTCTGTTCCACCTACTGCTATGCAGGTTGCCCTCCGTCATAAGTCTGATGAGGAGGATACGTCCGTAGCCTCTGAGGGTGAAATCTCAGATTCAGACAGTATTATTCCTTCATCTGATACTGAAGAAGTAAATTTCAGGTTTAAGCTTGAACACCTTCATGTACTGTTAAAGGAGGTATTGGCTACTTTGTACAACTCTGATACTTCTGTCATTGTCAACCCTAAGAAGTCTAGTAAACTTAATAAATACTATGATGTCCCTTCCTTTGTTGAAGTTTTTCCTATCCCAGACCATGTGACAGAGATTATTTCACAGGAATTGGAAAATCCATGGATTCCTTTCTCCCCGTCTCCTGTATTTAAAAAGATGTTTCCTGTTGCTAACTCCATTAAAGATTCTTGGCGCATGGTGCCTAAAATAGAAGGGGCTATTTGTACACTGGCTAAGAGAACTACGATCCCTATAGAGGATAGCTGCTCCTTTAAGGATCCCATGGACAAAAAAATGGAATCTTATTTGAAGAAGATGTATGTTCATCAAGGTCTTCAATGGCAACCTGCAGTTTGTATCTTATTGTTGTGACACCTTGTCTGAATCAATATTAGTAGAGACTCTGTTGGAGGAGATGCAAGATAGGATGAAGGCTCTCAAGCTAGCCAATTCCTTTATTTCTGATGTTAACATGCAAGTTATTAGACTGGGAACCAAGCTGTCTGGCTTCTCTGTCCTAGCCCGTTGGACATTGTGGCTAAAATCTTGGTCAGCTGATGTTACCTCTAAGTCCAAGATTATTGTGCTTCCTTTCAAGTGTAAGACCTTGTTCGGAACTGGTCTGGCAGAAATAATTACTGATATTACGGGTGGAAAAGGGTCTTTTCTACCGCAAGACAAGAAGAACAGACTCAAAGGACGTCAAAGTCATTTTCGTTTCTTTCGTAACTTCAAAGGTCAAAAGTCTTCCTCTCCCTCTTCGAAGCAGGAGCAGTCCAAGTCTTCTTGGAAGCCCAATAAGTCTTGGAATAAGGGAACGCAATCAAAGAAAACCCTCAGCTGAGTCTAAGTCAGCATGAAGATTTGGCCCTGGTCCGGGATCGGATCAAGTGGGGGGCAGACATTCCCTGCTTGGTCAAGCATGGAGTTAAGATGTGTTTAGGACCTTTCCTCCCTGGGAGTGATTGCTCCAGTTCCACTAAGGGAAAAGGGTCTAGGATTCTATTCAAAACTGTTTGTGGTTCCCAAAAAAGAGGGAACTTTTTGACCCATTTTAGACCTAAAGTGCCTCAACAAATTTCTCAGGGTACCGTCTTTCAAAATGGAAACCATTTGTTCCATTCTTCCTTTGGTGCATGAGGGTAAGTTCATGGCAACCATAGACCTGAAGGATGTGTATCTTCATGATCCCACAGGGATCATCACAAATTCCTGAGATTCACCTTTCTAGACAAACACTTTCAGTTTGTGTCTCTTCCGTTTGGACTTGCCACAGCTCCCAGAATTTTCTCAAATGTTCTGGGGCTCTCTTGGCAGTGATCAGGTCTCAGGGAATTGCAGTGGCACCATACCTGGATGACATATTGGTTCAGGTGCCATCTTTTCAGCAAGCAAACTCTCATACAGAGATATTGTTGTCTGAATCTGGAAAATAGTTCCCTTGTTCCAGCTACAAGGGTGGTTTTCTTAGGGACCATAATAGATTCCCTATTTATGAAAAAAATTCTGACGGAGGTCAGAAAATCTAAAATTCTCTCCTCTTGCCTCTCTCTTCAGTCTACTGTTCGGCCATCAGTGGCTTAATGTAATTGGTCTGATGGTCGCTTCCATGGACACCATTCCCTTTGCTCAATTCCATTTGAGAGCTCTGCAATCATGCATGCTCAGACAATGGAATGGAGACCATTCGGATCTGTCTCAGAGGAGAGACCAAGACCAGTCGACAAGAGACTCTATCCACTGTGGCTTTCTCAGGACCATTTGTCTCAGGGTACATGCTTCCGGAGACCTTCCTGCTTGATTTTGACCACCGAAACAAGCCTGCTAGACTGGGGAGCAGTCTGTGACTTGTTAAAGGTGCAGGGACTATGGACTCTGGAGGAGTCTGCTCTCCCCATAAACATCTTGTAGTTGAGAGCGATTTACAATGCTCTGATGGCTTGGCCTCAATTGTCTTTACCCCGGTTTATAAGGTTTCAGTCGGACAACATCACCTCAATGGCTTACTTCAACCACCAGGGAGGGACTCTGAGTTACTTAGCCATGAAGGAGGTGTCACAGATTATTCAGTGGGCGAAAGCTCACAATTGTTGTCTATCTGCCATCCACAATCCTGGAGTGGACAACTGGGAAGCGGAATTCCTGAGCAGACATACATTTCATCCAGGGGAGTGCGCTCTCCATCAGGAGGTGTTCTCCAGGTTAACCTTTAAATGGGGGGTGCTGGAGTTGGATCTGATGGCATCTCGGCAGAACACCAAACTTCCAAGGAATGGTTCAAGGTCAAGAGATCCTCAGGCAACTCTGATAAATGCTCTGGCGGTTCCTTGGGATTTCAGTCTAGCATACCTGTTTCCTCCGTTTGTGCTCCTTCCACGATTTATTGCTCGTATCAAACAAGAGAGAGAATCTTTAATTCTAATAGCTCCTGCATGGCCTTGCATGATCTGGTATGCAGACCTAGTGAAGATGTCATCTCGTCTGCCTTGGAGGTTGCCTCTGAGGAAGGACCTTCTAACTCAGGGTCCATTCTTCCATCCAAATCTCTTTTCTTTGAAGCTGACTGCTTGGAGATTGAACGCTTAGTTCTGTCTACGCATGGATTTTCTGAGTTGGTCATTGAGACCATTATCCAGGCTCGCAAGCCTGTTACTCAAAAAATTTACCATAAGGTATGGCTTAAATACCTTTATTGATGTGAATCTAAGGGATACTTTTGGAGTAGGGTCAGGATACCTAGAATTGTATCTTTTCTCCAGGAAGGTCTGGAGAAAGGGTTGTCAGTCAGTTCTCTGAAAGGTCAGATTTTTGCTTTATCTGTTTTGTTACATTAGCATCTGGCAGATGTGCCAGATGTTCAATCTTTTTGTCAGGCCCTGATCAGTATCAGACCTGTTGCTCCTCCTTGGAGCCTTAATCTTGTTCTTAAAGTTTTGCAGCAGGCTTAGTTTGAGCCAATGCATTCCATAGATATTAAGTTGCTATCTTGGAAGGTTTTGTTTCTTATTGCTATATCTTCTGCTCGGAGAGTTTCGGAACTCTCGGCTTTGCAGTGTGATTCACCTTACCTTATCTTTCATGTGTATAAGGCAGTTCTTCGTACTAAATTGGGGTTTCTTCCTAAAGTGGTTTTGGATAGAAATATTAATCAGGAAATTGTTGTTCATTCTCTCTGTCTGAATCCTTCTTCTCATAAAGAACCTCTGTTGCACAACTTGGATGTTTTGCATGCTCTAACATTCTACCTACAAGCGACTAAGTATTTTCACCAGTCTTCTGCCCTGTTTGTTTGTTTCTCAGGAAAGCGTAAGGGTTAGAAGGCTATTTCTACTTCTCTTTCCCTCTGGCTGAGAAGTATGATTCATTTTGCTTATGAGACTGCTGGACAGCAGCCTCCTGAGAGAGTTCATTCCACGAGGGCTGTCTCCTCTTCTTGGGCTTTCAAATATGAAGCTTCTGTGGAACAGATTTGGAAGGTTACAACTTGGTCCTCTCTGCATACTTTTTTCAAATTTTACATGTTTGATACTTTTGCCTCAGCTGAGCCCTCTTTTGGGAGAAAGATTCTTCAAGCGGTAGTGCCTTCTGTTTAGGTCTGCCTGTCTTATTCTCCCTCGCTGTTCATTCTGTGTCCTCTATCTTGGGTATTGGTTCCCATTAGTAATTGAATGACTCTCCATATCTTAGGAAAGAAAACAAAATGTATTCTTACATGATAAATGTCTTTCTTTCCGGATATGAAGAGTCACCGACCCCACCCTTTATTAAAACAGTTATTTTTTTACTCAACCTCAGGCACCTCTACATCTTTGTGCTATTCCTTTTCCATTTCCCTTCGGTCGAATGACTGGGGATTATGGGTAGGGGAGTGATACACAGGTTTGCTGTGGTGCTCTTTGCCTTCTCCTGCTGGCCAGGAGTGATATTCCCACTAGTAATTGAATGACTTCGTCAACTCTCTTTATCCGGAAAGAAAGAAATTTATCAGGTAAGCATAAATTTTGATATATATATATATATATATATATATATATAGATAGATAGATAGATAGATAGATGGATAGATACATAGATAGATAGATATATGCCACAGGGAAATGTATAGGAATCTAACTTTAATAGACATGATAATCAAAATGTATTGAAGTGCTTTTTTTAAATTAATGTGTTTGTTCCAAATACACCTTTTTATTAATATAGGAGCTATCCCTATCAGTGAGCAGTAGAGTGTTGGGACCCAAATGGACACAATCATGCATTTCCTGTTAGATTAACCTGAAATTTAAACAGCTTTTACCTAACCTTTTTTCCCAATTTTGTTTTTCAAACATACAGCTGCATAATTATAAACCACACACACACAAACACACTGTTTAATATGTTGCCTGTAGATGAGTATACATTGGGCAACATTTACTAAACTGCATGTGGACAAGGTTCTCAACTTGAGAGCACGGCTTCAGGGCATATGGGCATGTGGATCTTGTTCATCTGCTGCCCTTATATACCATTTCACACTCAAGTGAGCATGTATTGCCGTCCCCTTCCCTTGTGTGACCAGTCGCATGAGAGTCGCTGTCAATTACAACGAGCGAGTTTGTACAGGATGATCTCTCTCCACCAACTCAGAGGTGGTGGAGAGTGTAAGAAGAAGCAGTCTAATGACCACGGCTTCTTACATTGTGGTAAGCAAGCTCACATGAGCAAACCTGCCCCGCAAGAGCTCTAAAGCAGCTTACACTGCTTAGTATATGGAGCCCTTAGTCTCAGAAAGCTTGCAAATTTGCTTGTTTAATAAAGAATCAGAAAAGTTGCTGTAAGTAATTGTTATTAGTTAGTTTTTCAATGGTAAACTTAAAGTCCCATACATAATGATTTGTTGCATAGATAACTGCAACATTAAAAATAAATATGCTTGCATTTATAAAACTACCCATACTGTAATTAAGCCACATTGAAGCTATATATCTCCTGATCTATGAATCCAAATGATTTATCCTTAAACATGTTCTGAATACAACTGCTCAACAGTTTCTAACATTCTAACAAAACATTTTTTGCAGACATAGCAATAGTTTTTTTTATCATGCAACATTTTCCTTTCACATTTTGGGGCCTGTCAAATATGAAGTCTTCAGACTCACCAGAAACAGCAGTTATGAAGCAGCGGTCACAAAGACCGCTGCTCCATAACCTGTCCGCCTGCTCTGAGCAGGCGGACAGAGATCGCCGGAATTCAACCCGATCGAGTACGATCGGGTTGATTGATACCCACTGCTGGCGGCCGATTGGCCGCGAGTGTGCAGGGGGCGGCATTGCACCAGCAGCTCTTGTGAGCTGCTGGTGCAATGCTGAATACGGAGAGCGTATTGCTCTCCGTATTCAGCGAGGTCTGGCGGACCTGATCCGCACTGGCGGATCAGGTCCGCCAGACTTTGTTAAATATATGCCTTTGTCTCTTCTGTTACTGTGTTTATCCATATGTCCTCAATCCACTATTCACTCTCCTTTGTTATTTAACCCCTTAATGACCACAATGTACCCTGTATGTCACTGGTCGTTAAGGGTTTTTTCAGGCCATAATAGCACAAGTCTAGCAAGAACACGCTATTAATGCACTCCCTCCAGCAGGCTTTGTGGAATAGAGCAGTCTCAATGCTGGTGGCAAGACTGCGCTATAAAACAATCAAGTCCCAAAAAAAGGCCAGCGACATACAGGGTACGTCGCTGGTCCTTAAGGGGTTAATCTTTGCCTTTACTCCTACATTTTTTTGTATTTTATTTTCTGTATTTCTCCCATGTACTCATATCCTTTTTTTTTGCCTCAGATGACCACATTTATTAACTCCCATGTTATGTCCCAGTAATCACCACATCTGCAATTATTTCTCTCTTCATCAGATCAACGTTATTCTTCTTGGTACATCTCATCATCTATCATCTCTCTTTAGTGTTCTCATCTTCATTTATGTACAGTGCCAAAAATTTTAGACATTTTCTCAAGGCTGGATGTCTAGGTTGGAAAGATAAATAATATATTTTTCTCTTTGAATGATGAGAGGGTATTTTTAAAGGGTACTTTTTTTTAGATGAGTTGGCAAACACAATTACTCCATTAGTCTTTTGAACAAGATCAACTATACACTAAATGTATTTCACCTCTATATTTCACACAGCAAGTTATGAGGCATATTTTATGGGCCTATTATGCAAAAAAGGATATAAATCTAAAGGCATTCACAAATCATAGACAGAAGCAATGTGTATTAACTTACTAAGAACAATACTAATATCCATGAGAGAAAATAGTGTTAAAGAGTAAAAAAATATAAAAATTATTGAAGAATGTAGTGTTAAAACCTCTAAAATTCTTACACTAATTCATCTCTCTTGATATATTTCCTATCTTATTACAACTGCAAATATATCTTCTTTTTATTTTATTTGCAGATTCTAGTTATATATTTTCTGATAAAATATACAATTGAATATGTTTTACATCAGCACAATTAAGCCATATATATTAAGGGTTTTAGAACTTGGTAATTCTGTAACAAATTTTCTGATTTGCAACATATGGTATTTCTATGTGGCCTCACACACCCTCTGTATATCCTCAAGAGTCATATTAAAGTTAGCTTTTAGATTTAGTAAGTTATTTATGTCCAATATGCCTAAAAAGTTTTAGCATAAAGCAATACTCTTTTTTTTACAAATTCTTATCTAAGCTTTTTTTTTAGACTATATTTCACACCAGTGATGTCATACACAACTACTGTATGAAACAAATAATTGATTAACAACCTTGATGTGGGTATTTGTTTTTTCTTTTTTCATTATTTTTGGTCTAAACAGCATGAGTTTAACATTGATGCATTGCCAGTAAACTGCAAATCAGAAGTTCTCTCTTACTTTAATGTGCACATAATTTATAGCTCTGAAAAAGCAGCTAGGCAACAAACTCATTATTAAGATATTTATTCTTTGCAGTCTAAATTTACTGATTGTCTTATTGATCTTGCTCCTTGTCCTAAAATACCCTCTCATTCTTTATTTCCTCCTCATTTTCTCTTAACTTATTGGGGGTAATTTATTAATGGGAGTAAAATATGCAATTAAAAAATAATTATCTTGACTTCATGTCAATTGTAATTTACACAGCTAAGCTATATAAAAAAAAACAAATAAAATATAAATGATTGTGCATAAAATATTATCCATTACAAGAGATAGTTAATTTTACTATTCTATGATTATTATTATTTTGATACATCATAATCTTTTCTCTATTCTCTAGCCCCAGATTTCCTTGTCTTACTGTATATGCTTAATTTGCACTCTCACGTCTTATGTTTTTAAAGTGCATTATTGGTCAAAAGTTTTAAAGGTAAAAATAAACACAAGTTTCGGTTATCAAAAACTGAAAAATAATGTACATTTCAGAGTAATAAACAAAGGCCTTACTCATGGGAGAAGTAATGGGTTAACAACTTACAGCTGTTTGGAAGTAATGTAAGTAAATTAGGCCTTAAAACGTGATGCTAACAATTCATGCAGGTGTCCTAACTTTTGTTGATTACTTACAAACCTTCTGTATAAAAGCAGTTTTGGAGCATACTGTGTTACTACACCATTTTAAGCCTTATTTGAACAGTCTTCTACTGCATAAAGTAGTATATTGCTATTATAATGGAGAGAAAATAGTCATTACTAAAGGAAAACAGACAGACCATTACAACCCTTAAAAGTGCCCGTCTTTCAAAAAGCACTTGGAAACTGTGACAGGAAGATGGTTGACAGACTCAAACCCACAACAGAATTAAAAGGCAAGTCTCTAAGAGTAACCAACTTGTGTGACAGGTGACTCAATGGAAATTTTGAGCTGCTGGTTTAAAAGGTCAAAGGGGCATTAAGAAACCCATTGCTAAGATGGCAAAATAAGAAAAAAGAGGTTTCATTTGGTCATGAAGCAGACCCAGTGGACTATTGAAGACTGTGAAGTCTTATGGACCAATTAGTCATAATTTTAAATGTTAGGTTCATCATGCAGAGTTTTTGAATGGTTTTATATAGGTGAAAGGATGGTTCCTCATTGGGTGACAAATATGGTGGAGGAAACATAATGGTTTGAGGCTTTTTTGCTGGAGTGAATGGCACCCTGAACCAAAATAATTACCACAACATTTTCTAGCACCATGCAATGCCTTCTGGTATAAGATGGTAAGGGATTAATCTTAAACCAATGTATTGACCAAAACATACCCAAGGCCATGCAAGAACATTAGAAGAAAATAAGACGAGAGTAGGCTTCAAAATATAATGGCAAGGACAGTTTACAGACTTAAACCCCATCAAGTTAATTTACGATGAACTGGAAAAAAGTGTGAAAACAGAACATCCTACAAGTACAACACATTTGTGGGAATTTCTGCAACAGTATTGGGAGGAACTTTCCAAACATTATTTGATTCCCATTGTAAAAACTAAAAAGTATGGCATAAGTCAGTTCAGCTGTTATATCTGCATAAGGTGAGACAAAAATTAAGCTTACATTTTGATAAACATAACGATTCCACAATTCTTTTTTTTTTTATCTCCAACTTTTTGTTTGTTATATTCTTTAATTTTATAATACTTTGAGACATTAAATTGCATGCATTTAAATAAAAACTGAATACAATTAGGGTGTCTATAAAACATTTGACTGGAAGTATATGTTTAAGAAACTTTTTAGAAACATTAAGAAATGTGGCATCATGCAGATGAAATGCAAACCAGCAATATATGTAGTAGCAAGTAAGCTTAAAGGGACAGTCAACACCAGAATTTTTGTTGTTTTAAAAGATAGATAATCCCTTAATTACCAATTCCCCAGTTTTGCATAACCAACACAGTTATAATTATACACGTTTTACCTCTGTAATTACCTTATATCTAAGTCTCAGCAGACTGCCCCCTTATTTCAGTTCTTTTGACAGACTTGCATTTTAACCAATCATAGCTGACTCCATGGTAAATTCACGTGCATGAGCTCAATGTTATCTATATAAAACACATGAACTAATGCCCTCTAGTGGTAAAAACTATCAGAATGCATTTAGATTAGAGGCGACATTCAAGGTCTTAGATATTAGCATATGAACCTCCCTAGTTTAGCTTTCAACTAAGAATACTAAGAGAACAAAGCAAACTTGGTGAAAAAAGTAAATTGGAAAGTTGTTTTAAATTAAATGCCCTATTTGAATCATGAAAGTTTTTTTGGACTTTACTGTCCCTTTAAAGAGGCAGTAAACACAATGAGAAGATAAAATCAAACATTTAGTCATGTGTAGTTAAACATATTTATAATATTATTTTGTTATTTATTGAGCCCCCCTTTTTAATGTAATATAAGTATGACAATAAAGTTTTCTACAATTCCCGCAACTGGAAGGTCACATTACAAACTTTGTAAGCCTAACCCTGCACCCCATCTTTCCCCAACTGGATTCAACAGAGATTATTAGATAACAAACTGCAAAACAATGGGGATTATGCTATGAGAATGATTGTGGCTAGTCTTGTTTACTCTAACAACTTGTCAGTTGGCTCCTTCAAATGGCAAGTGTTGTGTGGAGTTTGGCTAAGGAAACATTTTTAGAATGCAAGGTCTTAAAGCATTCCAAATATTTTTAAATTCATTCAGTATCTCAATTTTTTTTCAATTCTTCAAAAAAAAGATATTAATTTTGAATGTGTTTATTATCCAGGTTAAAAGCACATCTAATAAGTATTTTATTTTATCATTAATATATTTTTATTTAGAAAATATAATACTTGATATCTCCTATATTGCTTACATTACTTAAATGAAAATTGCCAGCATCCTCTGAAATATGATTCATTTCTGTTTGCTAACTTATTTTAGGCAATGATAAATCTTCAGCCCACAAGGGGCTGGTGAATTCTGAAATGTAAAAAATATATTTTTAGCACAGAAGTGACATTCGTCATCTTTGTCAATATCTGTCCTAATTTCAAAAGTATATCTATTACTTGCCATTAAGGTGGTGGCAAACTAAAAATCATTGCTCAGTGCCATTCAAAAGAGGTTTTAAAAATAGTATGAAGTTAATTTACCTCATTAATATTAAATGGCTTGTAAGCAAAGATATAATTAAAACTTACATCTTCTTATATGCGTGCTCCCCTCTCCTCACGTTAGGACTTTACCATATATATTCATACATAAACAAGTTTAAATATGTGTATGTATGTATGTATGGAAATACGTGTGTACAGATGTATTCATGTATTTCTATGCATAATTACATGCATATGTACACAAATAAACCCTGTTTTACCTTCAGATCTGCCTTAATTCTTCGTGTCATACATTTAACAAGGTGTTGAAAAAATTCCTCAGACATGTTGGTCCATATTGACATGATAGCATCACGCAGTTGCTGCAGATTTATCTGCTGCACATCCATGATGTGAATCTCCCGTTCCACCACATCCCAAAGGTGCTCTATTGGATTGAGATCTGGTGACTGTGGAGGCCATTGGAGTACAGTGAACTCATTGTCATGTTCAAGAAACCAGTTTGAGATGATTTGAGCTTTGTGACATGGTGCATTATCCTGCTGGAAGTAACCATCATTCTGATGCTTGTTTTGAACCTCCACATGTCGTCTTCACCACGTTTAGGTACCTAAATTAATTGAGTTTCTGCCATGTGATTGGCTGATTAGCAATTTGTGTTAAACAAAGCAATTGAACAGGTGTAGCTAATAAAGTGGCCAGTGAGTGTGTATATATATATATATATATATATATATATATATATATATAGTAACAAAAAGGAGCGTTTACGGTCAGTCAGAGAAAGAAATCCACTGAAAGACCTGCCAGCACTGTCTAAAAAGGGCACCACAAACCACCTGAAAAAAGCAATTCACAAATTCCTCCGTATATATGGTGGTTAAATAAGTATATATAGCTGCCAGTCCAAAAACAAATAAACAAGTCCCTCAAACTTATTTTAGAAAAATGACACAAAAATAACCTGGATGGCGCTCACATATAAATAAATAAAAATAGACATACAAATAGCAGTATTAATGTATATACACAACCATACATGTGTAAACAAAGCGAATTATAGCATTGAAAAGTGATATATATACATGTAGTAAAAAATATATAATAGTAAATGTTCATATAAAATATTTAAAAGTGTTGACTGGTAAGGAATCGCTTCATATGATACCCCCACTCAGATGTGCACTTACTTCAAAAACCCTCAATCATATGAGGTAAGGATGATTCGTATCAGTGGAATGATTAGCACCTCCCAGAGTATGGAACCGGACTGCCGGAGCTGTATATCCCCTTGCTGTATGCCAAGAAGGTCAATGTTCAGCAGCCAGTAGTCTGTATTGAATTAAACTTGAACACTTGTTCCAGTGAAACTCCCAGTCACAGATATATAGGAGAAAAAACCAGAGAAAGACTCATAGTGCAACACTGTTTATTTAAAACGTAAAGACAATATTCAAAGCCAGTGGAATTCCACTCACATGTAAAATCCTCAATATATGAGGTATCAGAAAAGCGTGTATGCAATAACAGTCACCGCACTTGTCGCCAGATAGAGAGTCTGTATATGCTCACAATTTTTAAAACAATAATGATAATAGTCAAGTTCCACAAACTGCAATACAGGTGCAGTGGAATTCCACTGGCTTTGAATATTGTCTTTACGTTTTAAATAAACAGTGTTGCACTATGAGTCTTTCTCTGGTTTTTTCTCCTATATCTCTGTGACTGGGAGTTTCACCGGAACAAGTGTTCAAGTTTAATTCAATACAGACTACTGGCTGCTGAACATTGACCTTCTTGGCATAAACAAGGGGATATACAGCTCCGGCGGTCCGGTTCCATACTTTGGGTGGTGTTAAGCATTCCACTGATACGAATCATCCTTACCTGATATGATTGAGGGTTTTTGAAGTAAGTGCACATCTGAGTGGGGGTATCATATGAAGAGATTCCTTACCAGTCAACACTTTTAAATATTTTATATGAACATTTACTATTTTTATATTTTTTACTACATGTATATATATCACTTTTCAATGCTATAATTCACTTTGTTTACACATGTATGGTTGTGTATATACATTAATACTGCTATTTGTATATCTATTTTTATTTATTTATATGTGAGCACCATCCAGGTCATTTTTGTGTCATATATATATATATATATATATATATATATATATGTGTGTGTGTGTGTGTACAAAGTGTGTTTGTGTGTGTGTTCATTAGAACCCTTTGCAGTCAAATACCTGAAAACATGAAAACACATTTTTATTCAATATAAATATGTATCTATGTATTTAATATAAATATTTCACATTCCAATGTTTTTAACATTGAGTGATATGTTCTAAATATTTTAAATATATATTCCTATATCTATCTATCTATCTATCTATCTATCTATCTATCTATCTATCTATCTATATATATATATATATATGTATATTTACCTATATAGCTATCTATATCTATATCTGTCAACTGAATAAATGTATTAACCCCTAAACCGCCAGCCCCCCACATCGCCATAAACTAAATTAACCTATTAATCCCTAAACCTAACAACCCTTTAACTTTATATTAAATATTAACTCATTCCTATCTTATAATAAATTTAAACTTACCTTTAAAATTAAATTAAACTATATTAAACTATTAATTAACCTACCCTAACTATTATAATAAAATTACATTAAACTATATTAAATTACTAATTAATCTAACCTAACTATTATAATAAAATTCCATTACACTATATTAAATTAATAATTAACCTACCCTAACTGTTATAATAAAATTACATTAAACTATATTAAATTAATAATTAAACTAACTAACATTTATACTAAAATAACATAAAACTACAAATTAAAATTACTATATTATATATTTAAACAGCTAACCCTACTCAAATAATTTAATTCTACACTTAAAAATTACAAAGTTACCAAAAACTAACGGCTAGATTACGAGTCTTGTGTTAGCCTTAAAAAGCAGCGTTGAGAGAGGTCCCAACGCCGCTTTTTAATGCCCGCTGGTATTACGAGTCTAGCAGGAGAGGGTCTACCGCTCACTTTTCTTCCGCGACTCGAGCTTACTGCAAATCCCCTTACGTAAATTGCATATCCTATCTTTTTAATGGGAGTTGCCTAATGCCGGTATTACGAGTCTTGGAAGAAGTGAGCGGTACACCCTCTCCTGTCAAGACTCCTACCGCATTTAAAAGTCAGTAGTTAAGAGTTTTATGGGCTAATGCCGTAACATAAAACTGTTAACTAAAGCGCTAAAAGTACACTAATACCCATAAACTACCTATTAACCCCTAAACCGACCCCCACATCGCAAACACTTAGATAAAGTTTTTAACCCCTAATATGCCGACCGGACATCGCTGCCACTGTAATAAATATATTAACCCCTAAACCGCCGCACTCCTGCCTCGTAAACACTAGTTAAATTTTATTAACGCCTAATCTGCTGTCCCTAACATCGCCGACACCTATATACATTTATTAACCCCTAAACCTAAGTCTAACCCTCACCCTAACACCCCCCTAACTTAAATATAATTTAAATAAATCTAAATAAAAACTAAATACTTACCTATAAAATAAACCCTAAGCTAGATACAATATAACTAATAGTTACATTATAGCTAGCTTAGGGTTTATATTTATTTTACAGGCAACTTTGTATTTATTTTAACTAGGTACAATAGTTATTAAATAGTTATTAACTATTTAATAACTTCCTAGTTAAAATAAAGACAAATTTACCTGTAATATAAATCCTAACCTAAGTTAGAATTACACCTAACACTACACTATCATTAAATTAATTACCTAAACTACCTACAATTAATTACAATAAAATTAAATAAACTAAAGTACAAAAAAACAAAACACTAAATTGCAGAAAATAAAAAAATAATTATTTTTTTTTTTAAATAATTACACCTACTCTAATCCCCCTAATAAAATAAAAAGCTTAGATAGGGTTAGTACAGTGATTCAGAACCATCCAAAGACAGCTGTTTTTGCCACTCATCAGCTGGGAGTAGGTGAATCACTGCTGGGTGAAGTTGATTTCTGGGCAAAATGCAACAAATTTTAATATTATGGGGAGGCGAAAAGTTAGTTTAAAATATTCCACTAAGCAAACATTTTGAGAAAATAACTCATTGCGTAGTTCATTAACAAATCTTCCCATACTTAATTGTTGCATTTCGCATAGAAATCAACTTCAGCCAGCAGCGATTCAAACTACTCCCAGCTGATAAATGTCAATCAGCAAATAAGAGTTCAGTGTTTTTAAAGCTGGTAAAGGAATACCCTTCAAATGGCTGGGCTCTCTCTCCTTCCCAATGCTGGGAGCTATAGCTGCAGTATTTATATTTTTAGTTTAAGTAAAAATGTCCACAGGAAAATCAACTATCTCAAATGAAAAAATTAAAGTAACAGAGGTATTTGTAAACAATTTAATACACTATTGTATGTAAAATGGATCATTGTGAACATATTAAGAGGGAGAAAATTTTAAAGTACAATGTCCCTTTAAAATATACATGTTCACAAATATTTAACACTTCCTGTACACAGGCATTGTAAATGTGTTGTGATATTTGACTAGGCCCACATTTCTGCCTGTTCAAGGAGATTAATATCACTTACTGCTAATGATTTGGAAATAAACATCTCTGCTAATGATTGGGTGATCCATCACTCTTACTACAAGTGATGTTCTTTAATTGGTATTGAAGTAGATATAAAAAAGCCGGAGTTAATTACTAGATGATAATTTACCAAGATATTTTAAAAGTTTTTTTTAATTTTAAAGTTTATGGCATATATATTGTGACATTTTGAAATGAATATATATCACAACCATAGTCAGCCTGTAATATAGTGTGACACATTAATTGTGGTTATTTTTCCAGATGACTATGGGCCAGATTACAAGTGGAGTGCTAATTAAAGCTCCCACTCGAGAAGTAATGTTTAACCGCTCGTCGAGTTGCACTTGTATTATGATTTGAAAGTAAAATGTTTTCGCTTGCTCACTAACCCAACGAGCGCAAAAAGCCAAACGTAGAATATAGCGTGTGTGTTCACGTATTCCCCCTTAGAAGTCAATGGAGAAAAAAAAGTATTAAAAACATAACACCCCACTCTTGCGCAAATCTGATCGCATATTCTCATGGGCGTTAACCCAACTGGAAAATATGAATATTTCACATTCCAAAGTTGTTTACATAGAATATTATATTTTATTTATTCATAAATACATATTTCTACATATATATATGTTGTTTTTTTGGTACAATATATATCTTAGAACATATTTATGTTATGTGCAGAACATTGGAATGTGAAATATTTACAGTAAACACATAGTTAAAAGCTTTATTAAAAATTAATATATATACTGTATGTATATATATATATATATATATATATATATATATATATGTGCCTTTATATGTATACATATGTATTTATGTGTTTAATAATTAAATGCATATGTATACATATATAGACATATATATATATATATATATATATATAGAGAGAGAGAGAGAGAGAGAGAGAGAGAGAGAGAGAGAGAGAGAGAGAGAGACATATATATATATATATATATATATATATATATATATAAAATCTCAAACGAAAAAGAAGCACTCACTGGTCTTCAATCGACAAACAGATATATTTATTAGAATGTGACGTTTTGGGGTAAACACACGCCTTCTTCTGTCAGAAGAAGGGATGTGTTTACGCCGAAACGTCACATTCTAATAAATACATTTGTTTGTCGACTAAAGACCAGTGAGTGCATCTTTTTTTGTTTGAGATTGGATACTTACAGATCACCGTAGCATCTGTTGAACTTTTGTCTTCTGTCAGAAGAAGGGATGTGTTTACCCCGAAACATCACATTCTAATAAATATATCTGTTTGTCGACTTAAGTCCAGTTAGTGCTTCTTTTTTCATTTGAGATTGGATACTTACAGAGCACCCTGGTAGCTGTTGAACTTTTGGTGAGAGTGCACACACCTTGCAAACTTTTTGGATATATATATATATATATATAATACAAGTAGTAATTCTGGAGTACATCAAAGGAAAACCCCAAGATATGAGAGCGCTCCCAATATTGGTATTAAATACTTGATCACAATATGTGATAAAAAGCTGATGCTAAACCACTTATATCACCTGCTGCTAATTTCTAAAATCAAAGAGATTCTCCTCAAAATCTCTTTTAACACTAAGAGTATAGAAAGCGCTGGTTGTTATAATAAGTTTAGAACCTTATGTTATACAAAAGGTATATACATATGTGTGGGGAAATTCACAAAGTTCTCATGACAATGTAGATATATGGTTGGAAAGAAAACACGGATGGATTTCAACAGTTCTCCTTCAGGTCAGAATGTATCAGACCGCTTGTTTAATCCCCTTTCGGGTGTCCACATACTTGATACTACATCAATTGCTATGAGGGGAGTTTTAGACGTATCCAGTGTATCTGCCCTTAAACAGATCTTCTCACGGGGACTTTTCCTAGGAAGATGATGCCTTTTGTCAATGGTAGAAACCTCCAGGTTAAATATTTTTCCCAGGTCGGTCACTGTGTATTTTTATGGTTCTGTCACAGATTCTTTTGCAGGAAATAGCTTATTGTCAACTGCAACACTGATATCAAAAAACACCTCCTCCTCTTCTCTGTCAGCATCAAACCCAGAGCAGGTTAGCATTAATATCCTGCAACCCAGCTTCTCTTTATACATAGAGGCATCTCTAAGAGGAAGCAAGGTGGGTATCTGCACATCTGAATTAAGGCTGTGCCCTCCCAACAGTGGTTATGCCTTTCATTAAGAACTTTGAATTTCCCCACACATATGTATATACCTTTTGTATAACATAAGGTTCTAAACTTATTATAGCAACCAGCGCTTTCTATACTCTTGTATGTGATATATATATATATATATATATATATATATACAGTATATATACAAGAGAAGCACACTCACAGGAATAAACAGCTGGCTCAATACCATTGTTAGCCTGTTCTCTGGCAATTTACCACTTGGCTGCATCTTCTTTTTAGCCCATTAATGCTTTTCACAGAGTAGAACTTTCCTGTAATATATTAGTCTGATGTCGCCTATTACTGTCAGTCCAGCACCGAAATACCAGGCAATTCCTCTCTGAACAAGCAACACAGCAACCACAGGGGATTGTTTTGGCCTTCTTTGGGCCTCGTCAGTGAGGTGTAGCTATATTTCTCTAAGCACACTGAGCAAGGAGTCCATGTCTGGTTGCCCCTTTTTCCCTTAGGGAGACTAGATACATTCAGAGAGAAGCACACTCAAAGGAATGAACAACCAGCTCAATACCATTGTTAGCCTGTTCTCTGGTGATGTACCACCTGGGTGCAGCTTCTTTTTAGCCCAGTAATGCTTTTCACAGAGTAGAACTTTCCTATAGTTTATCAGCCTGCTCCCGCCTATTATGGTGAGTCCATTGCCAAAATACCAGGCAATTCCACTCTGAACAAGGAACACAGCAATCCCAGATGATCGTTTTGGCCTTCATTGGGCCTCGTCAGTGAGGTGTAGCCATATTCCACTAAGCACACTGAGCAAGAAGTCCACGTCTGGTTTCCCCTGTTTTCCTTAGGGAGACTACATACTTACAGAGAAGCACACTCACAGAAATGAACAACCAGCTCAATAGCATTGTTAGCCTGTTCTCTGGTGAGTTACAACCTGTGTGCTGCTTCTTTTTAGCCCAGTAATGCTATTCACAGAGTAAAACTTTCCTGTAGTATATCAGTCTGGCCCCGCCTATTACAGTCAGTCCAGCGCCGGAATACCAGGCAATTACTCTCTGAACAAGGAAAACAGCAACCACAGACAATTGTTTCGGCCTTCATTAGGCCTTGTCAGTGAGGTGTAGCCCTATTCCACTAAGCACAATGAGCAAGGAGTCAATGTCTGGTTGCCCCTTTTACCCTTAGGGAGACTACATACATACAGATAGATGAACACTCACAGGAACGAACAACCAGCTCAATATCATTGTTAGCTTTTTCTCTGGCGATTTACCACCTCGGTGCAGCTTCTTTTTAGCTCAGTAATGCTTTTCACAGAGTAGAACTTTCCTGTAGTATATCAGTCTGAGAAGGCCCACACAAGGCTGAAATGTATGTCTGGGGTTTCTCTCGTTCAGAGAGGGATTGCCTTGTATTTCGGGGCTGGACTGTACTGTTAAGTCAGGATCAAACTGATATGATACAGGAAAGTTCTTCTCTGTGAAATAAACATGTTGAGCAAAAAAAGGCTGCTCTTTGGGTGGTAACTAGCCATCGAAGAAGCTATTAGGCTATTGTTCGTTCCCAGGTTAAGCGCTTCTCTCTTTATATATATATATATATATATATATATATATATATATATATATATACAGTTGTGCTCATAAGTTTACATACCCTGGCAGAATTTATGATTTCTTGGCCATTTTTCAGAGAATATGAATGATAGCACAAAAAAATTTCTTTCACTCATGGTTAGTGTTTGGCTGAAGCCATTTATTATCAATCAACTGTGTTTACTCTTTTTAAATCATAATGACAACAGAAACTACCCAAATGACCCTGATCAAAAGTTTACATACCCTGGTGATTTTGGCCTGATAACATGCACACAAGTTGACACAAAGGGTTTTGAATGGCTATTAAAGGTAACCATTCTCGCCTCTGATCTGTTTGCTTGTAATTTGTGTGTGTATAAAAGGTCAATGAGTTTCTAGACTCCTGACAGACCCTTGCATTCTTCATCCAGTGCTGCACTGACAATTCTGGATTCTGAGTCATGGGGAAAGCAAAAGAATTGTCAAAGGATCTGCAGGAAAAGGTAGTTGAACTGTATGAAACAGGAAAGGGATATAAAAAGATATCCAAGGAATTGAGAATGCAAATCAGCAGCGTTCAAACTCTAATCAAGAAGTGGAAAATGAGGGGTTCTGTTGAAACCAAACCACAGTCAGGTAGACCAACTAAAATTTCAGCCACAACTGCCAGGACAATTGTTCGGGATGCAAATACAAACCCACAAATAACTTCAGGTGAAATACAGGACTCTCTCAAAACATGTGGTGTGGCTGTTTCAAGATGCACAATAAGGAGGCACTTGAAGAAAGATGGGCTGCATGGTCGAGTCACCAGAAGAAAGCATTACTACACTAATGCCACAAAGTATCCCGTTTACAATACACCAAACAGCACAGAGACAAGCCTCAAACCTTCTGGCACAAAGTCATTTGGAGTGATGAGACCAAACTTGAGCTTTTTGGTCACAACCATAAACGCTACATTTGGAGAGGAGTCAACAAGGCCTATGATGAAAGGTACACCATTCCTACTGTGAAACACGGAGGTGGATCACTGACGTTTTGGGGATGTGTGAGCTACAAAGGCACAGGAAATTTGGTCAGAATTGATGGCAAGATGAATGCAGTATGTTATCAAACAGAACACCTAATTTTCCAATTCTTGATTAGAGTTTGAACACTGCTGATTTGCATTCTCAATTCCTTGGATTTTTTTTTATATCCCGTTCCTGTTTTATACAGTACAACTACCTTTTCCCGCAGATCCTTTGACAATTTTTTTGCTTTCCCCATGACTCAGAATCCAGAAACGTCAGTGCAGCACTGGATGAAAGATGCAGGGGTCTGTCAGGAGTCCAGAAACTCATTGAAGTTTTATACACACACACTAATTACAGGCAAACAGATCACAGGTGAAGATGGTTACCTTTAATAGCCATTCAAGCCCCTTTGTGTCAACTTGTGTACATGTTATCAGGCCAAAATCACCAGGGTATGTAAACTTTTGATCAGGGTCATTTGTGTAGTTTCTGTTGTCATTATGATTTAAAAAGAGTAAACACAGTTGATTGATAATAAATGGCTTCAGCCAAACACTAACCATGAGTGAAAGAGAAGTTTTTGTGTTATCATTCATATTCTCTGAAAAATGGCCAAGAAATCATAAATTCTGCCAAGTTATGTAAACTTATGAGCACAACTGTATATATATATATATATATATATATATATATATATATATATACATCTTCAGACATGTATATATATATATATATATATATATATATATATATACATATATATATATATATATATATATATATATATATATATATATATATATATATATATATATATACAGTATATATCTCAATGTTAAAGTCCTTTACTTGCCTTTTTTTTCTAACACCTGAAATCTCTTATCTTTGAGCACTGATACATTTTTTTATGCAATATTCTTTTTAAAATAATTTTTATTAGATAGTTTTATTATAAATGTAAGTGTACTTTTAAATTTATTTTTTATGTGTTTTGTACAACTTTTTAGCAAAACAGTTAACCAGAGCTAATCATTCTTGCATCAATCGTGTTTGAGCTCAAGCGATCGCATTTACTTTCAACTCATAATCCCAGAAGTAAACCAGACAAGTGCAAAACCCTGCAAGAAAACCCTTATCGCTTGTGCACAAACGTATGCCCTCTACTCACAATCTGGGTCACCGTGTATAAAGATTCTCACACTATTAAAAATGGATCAACATGAAATAACCCAAGTCTTACACATTTAAATACTGTAAAACAAAATACTTATCCCATCAATTACTTTAAAACAAAATGCATACCAAATTTATGGTGACCCATTTAAAACCAATGTGCTTAGACAGAGTCAAATTGCAGAGATTTATTTGTGAGTTATCTACTAAAGCATTTGCAGTTGTTATTGTTATTATTGTATTTTTATCATTTAATAATGGTGGATTTTTTTTGTTTTTTTAACCATTGCAATCAGGCATTTTATTATTCTTTTCTGAATGCCAGTTCATATTTTTTTCCCCAAAAGAACACAAACAATAGGCTGTCATATCTTCTTTTCCCAAAATGTATTGATAATTTAAAATGGGAAGATCACATTTTATTTTAAACAATAAAGTAGGATGTGTTATGTCACACACAGACACACACACATTACTTTGTCTTCTTAACAGTTTTATTTAGTATACATAAACACCCAATAACCTTAAATGGACAGTCAACACCAGAATGTTTGTTGTTTAAAAAGAAAGATAATTCCTTTATTACCCATTCCCCAGTTTTACATATCCAACACAGTTATATAAATACACTTTTTACCTTTGTGATTATCTTGTATCTAAGCCTCTGCAGACTGCCCCCTTATTTCAGTTATTTTGGCAGACGTGCTTTTTAGCCAATCAGTGCTCACTCCAGGGTAACTTCACGTGCATGAGCTTAATGTATGAAACACATGAACTAATGTCCTCTAGTGGTCAAAATGCATTCAGATTAGAGGCAGTCTTCAACATCTAAGAAATTAGCATATGAACCTCCTAGAATTAGCTTTCAACTAAGAATACTAAGAGAACAAAGCAAAATTGGTGATAAAAGTAAATTGGAAAGTTGTTTAAAATTACATTCCCTATTTAAATCTTAAAAAAAAATTGGGACGGAACTGTCCCTTTAACCTCCTATACCATGTATAGGGTCATTTCAACACATATATTCCTTAAAGGGGCATTGTGCACTAGATTTTCCTTTACATAAATGTTTTGTAGATGATCCATTTATATAGCTTATTTGGTAGTCTTTTTATAAAAATTTATAGTTTTGCTTATTTTTTAAGAACATTGTGCTGATTTTCAGACTCCTGACCAAGCCCCACAGTGCCAGATGTATACATGTGTTTACCGACTCCTGCAGGTTTCTTTTATGTTATCTGTTTTTTTATATGCAGGAATGTAGGGAGGGGTAGTGTCTGCTCTTTTTGTTTACCCAGCCCCTGTCAGTGGGTGCCCCTGACTACCTCATCAACAATGCTAAACTGGGAGCTTCTAAGTACGTTTTTAATATATTTTATACTGAATTTTTAGATCAGTATCGGGGCATATTCTTCTTTATTGTAGAGTCTATTACATGGAGTTATGTGAAAATTGGTAAATACTGTCCCTTTAAGAAAAGGTATCTTTCAAAGGCTTTTTAAATATGCACTTTTGAATTTAAACTTACTTTTTTATATTATTTTTACTTGTTTAATAAAAGTTAAACAAATATAGTACAACCTTAAGTGTTTGGAGATTTGAATGAATAAAAATTAATTTAATCAAAATTATACAAAATTATTTAATATACATGTCCTACATTAATATTATAAATTAAGTGAAAAAAAAAAACTTAAAATATATTAAACAATTAGGAAAAAATGTAGGGCATTTAAATTATTCAAAGAAAATGATACAGACTCAACATACTATATTTATAAGGAATGTAACAATGCATGCAAAAAAGCAATCAAATTAGCCAAAATTGAAAAAGAAACATTAATTGCAAAGGATTCTAAGTCTAACCCTAAAAGGTTCTTTAAGTACATAAATAGCAAAAAAATATAAGAAGGATAATATAGGTACATGTTTAGTACCTCAGCCTATCTGGGGGAGATACTTGAAGGGAATATAAGGGATTATATTGATGAGCATATTCGTGTAAACAAGATTATGAGTTCTAATCAGCATGGTTTTAGGAGAAATAGATCATGTCAAACTAATCTAATTAGATTCTACAAGGAAGGAAGTAAAAATATAGATAAAGGGGAATCAGTTGATGTGATATACTTAGATTTTGCAAAAGCATTTGATACAGTGCCACATGAGAGATTAATACACACAATTAAGGGACTGTGAATATCTGAAAATGGTATCTCATGGATAAATAACTAGATAAAAGATAGGGAGCAATGAGTAGTAGTAAATGGATCATACTCAGATTGGACAAAGGTAATCAGTGGAGTCCCCCAGAGATCAGTACTGGGCCCTATTCTTTTTAATATTTTTATAAATGACTTGGAGCAAGGATTAAATAGCGACATCTCTATTTTTGCAGATGATACTAAGTTAAGTAAGGTCATTAGGTCAGAGCAGGATGAACTTTCATTACAAAGGGATCTGCAAAAATTAGAAGTATGGGCAAGTAAATGGAAAATGAGATTTAATATGGAAAAATGCAAGGTTCTACATTTTGGAAGTAAAAATAAGCAGGCAACATATTGTTTAAATGGGACAAGACTTAGTCAAACAGAGGAGGAAAGGGATTTGGGAGTAGTAATAGATAACAAGCTAAAGATGGGTGCACAATGCAGGGCAGCGTCTTCAAAGGCTAATAAGATAATAGCATGTATTAAAAGAGGCATTGATTCAAGGGAGGAAAGCATAATTCTGTCACTATATAAAGCCCTGGTAAGACCTCACCTTGAGTATGGAGTGCAGTTCTGGGGACCGGTCGCAAAAAAAGATATTGCAGAACTAGAAAAAGTTCAGAGAAGGGCCACAAAGCTAATAAGGGGATTGTAGAAATTAACCTATGAGGAGAGGCTAGCCAAACTGGGTCTGTTTTCTTTAGAAAAAAGGCGCTTGAGAGGTGACATGATTACTTTATAAAAATATATTCAAGGCCCATATTCAGAGATGGCAGAAGCTCTGTTTATTCCAAGAAAATTGTTTCTGACAAGTGGTCACAATTTAAGGTTGGAGGAAAGGAGATTTAATCTCCTGCAACAGAAATAGTTTTTTACTGTAAGAGCAATAAAATTGTGGAACTCATTACCAAAGGAGGTAGTGAATGCCAATACCCTAGATACATCTAAAAATAGTCTGGATACATTTCTGTATATAAACAAAATTCATGTATATGATTGCTAGTATTAAATGGGTGACCTTTTAGTGGGGTTATTTAAGCTTAACTGGAGCTTTTTGTAAGTATTTCAGATTTGTATAGGTTGAACTCGATGGACTTCAGTCTTTTTTCAACCTTATCTACTATGTTACTATCAATAATAAATTAATGATATATCTTTCCTGAATATCTTTGAACATCCTTGTGGGAATCTACTATTTCTAAAATTTATTATTTTTTCCCCCTTTTTTGGTATATTAACCTACTCAAGAGGATAAACAGATTGGCAGTTTCACTGAATGATTATGATAGCTTTGAAATTAATACAATTAAAACAAATGAGCTGCCTTCCAATATTTACCAGGTATTTGGCAATAGATTGGAATACAGGCTATTGTGTGCAGTTTGGGCATTTTTTTATTTTACAAACATTTCCAGTTAAAGGGACATTGTACACTAGATTTTTCTTTGCATAAATGTTTGTAGACAATCCATTTACATATCTGGGAGTTTTTTGTAACTATGTTTTGCTATTTTCAAATAACGTGGTAATTTTCAAACTCCTAACCAAAAAAACAAAGTTTTAAAGGTCTACTGATGCATGGGAGGGGGTAGGTGGGAGTGTCTGCTCTTCCTGCTTTCTCAGCCCATTTCAGTGGGTATCCCAACCTAACCTCATCAACAGTGCTAAATTGGGAGCTTCTAAGTAATTTTTTAAGCATGTTTTATACTGGATTTTTTATATCAGTATCTGTGCATAATCTTTTTTACAGTAATACTTTTTTACATGCAGTTATAGGGAAATTGGTTAATGCTGTCCCTTTAATTTAATTATCTAATATTTTAATTAATTAATTAAACTGCCAGGTTGGTTATGTACAGTATACCTATATATCAGTGGGGCAGTAGATACATTACATATTTTAAATTAAAGTAGGTAACATAAATAATGAAAGTAAATTGTTATTTTTTACTTTACATAATTACACCTTTTTCTTGAGGAATTTCCTTTTTAAGTTTAATGTAATTTAACATTTTCATATGTGTTATAAGAAATAGAAATTTAACCATAAATTTATTTAAAGGGACATGAAACCCAACATTTTTCTTTCATAGGTCCAACATGAGTACACTAATTCTTTGTGAGCTAATCCGACATGAGTTATCTTGAGGTTTGTTATATATGTATTAAATATAAAATATTGAAAAATATGAATAATAAATGTAAATAATTATTATAGATGTACTGAAATATTCTAAAAAAACTAGAGTATATATGTATATTTTACAATATTTATAATAATTATTAATATTTGTATAAATATGTATTATTTAAAATTTCAATAATGCACCTTAAGATAACTAATTCTGCATGTGAGCTAACCCAAAACTGTGTTAGACCTAAAACATGAAACCCAAAACATGTTACACTAATTTTAAATTCCCATGGTCTTCACATAGAAATGTTTTTTTATTATTAAATATATATTTCTGTATATATCTGATAATGCTAATTTATAATCTATAGTTATACCTGTATTTAAAATAAAAATAAAATTTCCTGAATGTAAAAAACATTGTAAATTGGAATGTTAATATTTATAGTATATACACAGCAAAAAAAAATATTATATATTACAGAATTATTATTTAGACACGCACATATATTATAACCCTTTGCAGACAAATACATGACCATATACCATATACCTTTGAACACTTGTATTGATATTCATATCAATAATTTTTATTATATAGTGTTGATATGAATTTTAACAGTATATTTTAATTGATTTAAGTTGTGTTTGGTGCAACTTTTATTTTAGCCCTAACCCTTAAAGGGACAGTCAACCATAGAATTGTTATTGTTTTAAAAGATAGATAATCCCTTTATTACTCATTCCCCAGTTTTGCTTAACCAACACAGTTATATTAATGTACTTTTTACCTTTGTGATTACCTTGTATCTAGGAACCTTCTTCCAGCCCCCTGATCACATGACTGTGACTGTTTATTATCTATTGTCTTACATTTAGCATTGTATTGTGCTAGATCTTAAATAACTTTCTGTGCCTGAACACAGTGTTATCTATATAGCCCACGTGTACTTTCTGTCTCTTTGTGTTGAAAAGAGATTTAAAAAGCATGTGATAAGAGGCAGCCCTCAAAGGCTTAGAAATTAGCATATGAGCCTACTTATGTTTAGTTTAAACTAAGAATACCAAGAGAAAAAAGCAAATTTGATGATAAAAGTAAATTGGAAAGTCAATTAAAATTAAAAGTCCTATCTGAATAATGAAAGTTTAATTTATACTTGACTGTCCCTTTAATGCAAGGTCTTCAGTCACGCTAACCCAATGCACATTAAATTTGATTGGATTTGAGCAAACGTGTTTACTTTGAACTTGTAATGTACATGCAAATTAACTCCATTGTTATATTATAATATTGAACATGTTCAAACAATATCACACCACTTGTAATCTAGGCCTTTATGAGAAATTCAATTTTAGTTTTATGCCCCTTTAAATAATTATCTTTTGGTTACATTACAGTTTTCTACCCCAATGTCTGCAAAACTGGAAGGGTAATGTATGTATTACATACTTTTCTGTATTGGAAGGTATAAACTGTGTATTTATTACAATTATTTGCAATCCATATAAAATACATTTGTGATCTGAAATCTTCTGTTTCCTACCCGGAGGAGTCAAACTGTGTTGAGACTAATAGTGTAGATATTATAAACACAAATACAAGCTCTATTTTATTTATAAATGTTAGAATAAAACTGACGCCACTGCTGAGAACTACAATCATTAAAGATAAGAGAGAGAAAAAAAATGATATTTCCCCCCAAAATGTACACTGGTTTCATGTATTACGTGGAAGAGATGTTTTTGTTTTTCTTTCTTTATTTAATTAAATAATATGTTTTCATTTTTTGTATCTGGGGATTATATATATATATATATATGGTATTAGTTTGATTATTTATATATTGGGTATTAGTTTGATTATTTTATAATAGCAATATATGCATAACAATAAAAATAATAATAATGTTTTTATAAACAACATTTGTGACTTTGACATTTTGTCATTGATGCAATCAATTCTCTTGTTCTATTTCTCTTTTCATCTGTGAATAATATTCTGTGGTAGAACAATGCTCCTGGCCACTTTCTGCAGTTTTTATTTTGGAATAAATTTGTAAAGTCTGCATTAGGGATGAGTCATATCACCCAGTCTTGTGTGCAATTACTTAAAATAATTTAAATAGTATAGGAAAATGTACTGTTAAATTATTATTTTTATTTAAAGCAAACATTAAAGGCAACAATACAAACCTTTTTACCTAATGCAGACATAACTATGAATTAGCAATTCAAAAATTGTAAATACAAATAGCCACGCTAAGAAATAAAAAATACATTTTATAAATCAAAACCTGGAGTCTAGGGATGGGCGAATGTTTCGCAACATTCGAAAAACGGCACGAATTTTAACACATTCGTTCGTTCAAATCGAATTTCGAATGTTTACATAACATTCTAACATTCGATTTTCGAATGTTCGGTTTCGAATTTTACGATTACATTCGAAAATATTCTAATTCAAAAAATTCGAATTTAGATTGTAATAGTATTTCTAATGCTTTTTCTTTAAATGTAATATTCGAATTATGCAATATTCGAATTCGAAAAATTCGAATTTAGATTGTAATAGTATTTCTAATGCTTTTTCTTTAAATGTAATATTCGAATTATGCAATACGTGTATTCAAATTCGAAAAATTCGAATTTAGATTGTAATAGTATTTCTAATGCTTTAAAATGTAATATTCGAATTATGCAATCTTTGAATTCGAAAAATTCGAATTTATATTCGAATTCGAAAAATTTGAATTTATGTTTGTAATAGTATTTGTAATGTTTTCTTTAAATGTAATATTCGAATTATGCAATATTCTATATGGAAACATTCGAAATGATATATTTGTATCTATTATGTATCAATTTACTAAATTCCCACCCTACCACATGAACTATTAAACTTCTGAATAGTATTTGTTAAATAGAATGTTAAATTCGAAATTTTGAATGTGGACATTCGATATAATTATAAACATTCGAATTCGAAAGTGACATTCGAAAACTGTAAATAACATTCGATTTTCGAGTTTTTAAGAATATTCGTTCTTATCGACATTCGAATTTAGAATTCGAATTTCGGTAATAACATTCGTTCTACATTCGAAATTCGAAAATTTACACATTCTCCCATCCCTACTGGAGTCTATAGGATTAACACAAGCTTAAAAGTTGTCTCTTTATCTAATATGATTAAGCACACATTTTGATTATTGAAAGCCCTGAAATATATATTTTTTTAAATTTACTTTTTATTTAGGTACTTAAAGGGACAGTCTAGTCAAAATTAAACTTTCATGATTCAGATAGGGCATGCAGTTTTAAACAACTTTCCAATTGACTTCTATTATCTAATTTGCTCAATTCTTTAGATATCCTTTGTTGAAGAAATAGCAATGCACATGTGTGAGCCAATCACACAAGGCCTCTAGGTGCAGCAGCCAATCAGCAGCTACTGAGCATATCTAGATATGCTTTTCAGCAAGTGATATCAAGAGAATGAAGCAAATTAGATAATAGAAGTAAATTAGAAAGTTGTTTAAAATTACATGCTCTTTCTAAATCATGAAGAAAAAAAATTGGCTTTCATGTCCCTTTAAGTCATACAACATAGGTCATGAAAAACACAACAAGACATACAAAGTGGTGTAAAACAAATAGATATTCAAAGCACATCGGACAGAGTACCAATAATATCTCCCCTAAGAGGGGCAATATGCCCTTTCTATATTAATGCAGATACCCTGTTGATAAATCTGAATGTAGGCTCACATCCGTACCTTATTTTTTAACTCAAATTAAAACATTTAAACATCATGCCTAATTTTCTCTTAGCTGCAAAGATATAGTTACTAACAAAAACACATATGCTAGCCATTTTTTTTACATACTAGAGTGATATGCTACAATAACAAGTCAATTGTTTTATTTATCTCCCAATATCTCTTTTAATGTTTAGTGCTCAGAAATATAAGCCTCTATTATGATTGTTCTCATCTCATTATACATCATACATCACCTGAAGTGCAAAAAAAAAAAGAGCTGGGGAGGGGTGGTAAGGAAAAAGGTGAGGGAAAAAGAAAGGGCGAGATAGCTTCTGACAGTGTCCCGAACTGAGTCTATCAATTTTTTTAAATCATAAGTATCCACTCCCCTACCAAAGTGGCATGCCTACCTTTGGAACATTTCATTCCATTGATACCATATTTCCTAATGTACTTGAAACCTGTCTTGAATTCTGAAGATGTATTCTTCCATTCTTTGGGTGTATGTAATTTGGGTAATGACCTCCTGAACCATGGGTGGTATAGACTGTTTCCATGTTCTTGCTATAATTAGCTTCACTGATGTTAGGAAGTAAATGAGAAACAGTAAGTGTAATAAGCCCAGCATGGGTGTGCATGGTACATTAAAGCTTAAGTCCCCCAGTATTTTGAAGCACTTTCTCCATAGCTGTCGAATTCTAGGGCATTCCCACCATAAATATGTCCATAACCCCAATTGGCCACAGTTTCTCCAGCATAGCTGGCAGGAATTTGGATATATCTTATGCAAATGTGTCAGCACTAAATGCCATGAACAGCTACTTTATAGTGCAGTTCTCTAATAGCTACGCTATGTAGAACCTTCCTAGAAAAGGCCAATTCTCTGTTCCAGATGCCGGTGTCCACTGTAGCACCCAGGTCTGTCTCCCATACCCTCTGAGGGTTGGAAACATGTTCTATTTGGACATCAGTCAAGATGCAGTAATTAAAAGACATAGTGCCCCCCGCCCACCTTCCCCTCTTATAATAACTCTCCCATCTGGTTAACTCACTTGGACCCCCTCTCTGGAAGCCCCATGCTCTTATAAGGCTAAAAAGTCTAAATACTCAAAATGATACTTCTGAAGTACTTTAAATGTTTCTATAAATTCTTGTGGATTCATCCATCTATCCCTCTCATATATATCCCCAACACAGGGGCAGTTTATCCCTTCCCAAAATGAGCTATGTGTCTCCAACATACAGCACATTATGCTCTTAAGGGAATGCATGGGCGAGGGATGAGGAGCGATGCTACCAGAGTATTTTATTTATTTTATCCCAGAAATTCAGGTTATCCAGCAATATGGGGTGATCAATTCCCATACGCCTTCTATAGTGAGTTGGGATCCAAATCAAATGTGGGAGCTTCAACGAACAAGGTATAAAAGCTTGTTCTACTTCTTGCCATCTATAAGAGCTGGTAGAGTTTCCCCATGCTAGAATATGAGATAAACATGCTGCATCGTGATAATGGATTAGGTTTGGAAGCACAAGCCCTCCCTTGTCTATTGGTCTCTGGAGTATGTTCCTAAAAGTTCACTGGCTTTTCCCCTTCCAAATGTACATAGTAACCATGCCTTGTAATTTATTTAATGTAGTTCTGGGTACCTGAACCGGGATGCTCCTAAACAAGTTATCTTAGGGAGAAAGGACATTTTTATGGCGGCTATTCTGCCTGTCCATGATATTTCAGCAAACTCCCATGAATCTAACAATTTACTAAACTCTGACAGCCTGTCTACAAAATTTCTAGTGATAGCTGCAGAAATGTCCGGCCCCAGGAATACTCCTAAATGCTTAATAAAATCTGGTGACCAGTTGAATGTATATCTACCCCTAAGATACTCCAAGTCTTCTTTCTTAATGTTTATGTGTAAAACTTCAGTCTTAGCTTCATTCAGCTTATAATAGCTGATATTTCCAAAAAACTTTAGGATAGACATCACAGGTGGTAGCGATGTACAGGGGGATGTTAGTAGCAGTGTAATGTTATCTGAAAATAAGGCAATTTTATGCTGGTTATTGCCTATTTCTATACCTTTAATGTCTTCTGCCTTCCTAATTGCCTGCGCCAGAGGTTCTACTGCCAAAGCGAATAAAAGCGGCGACAGAGGGTACCCCTGGCGAGTACCATTCAAGATTTCCAGCCTATTGTACGTGAAAACTATCCCCCTAATTCTTGCTGAGGGGTATGAGTACAGTTTCTGTACCGCTACTCTGAACTCTCTAGGGATCCCAAATACCTCTAATACCTCCCATAAGGGAACCCATCTCACCCTGTCAAAGGCCTTCTCTGCGTCCAATCACAGGGCAAGAAGGGGAAACTCTTTCCTTTTGGCCTCCGTGAATATATGCAAGAGTCGCCGTGTACTGTTCAGGCCTTTTCTCCCAGGAATAAAGCCCACCTGGTCCCCATGTATCAGAGAAGGAATCACTGTCGCTAATCTATGAGCTAGGATTTTAGAGTACATTTTTGTTTCAATATTAATAAGGAATATTGGTCTGTAACTACTACAATTTTGGGGGTCTTTATCAGGTTTCAGTAATGCGATAATGGAAGCCTCTAGAAATTCAGCTGGAAACCTGCCTAGTGTAGTTGTTTCATTAAAAAGTCTAAGGAGAATAGGGGTCAGTCACTCCCTGAAACATTTGTAGACTCTGCCTGAAAAGCCATCCGGGCCCGGAGCCTTGCCTAGTTTCAGATCTTTTAAAACTCTTGTGGTTTCCTCTAAGGAGATTGGGCCCCTCAACAGATCCATATTTTCTGCAGTTAGGACTGGGAGCCCCAACGTATCTAGATATTGCTTTATTTGTGTCCTGTTGGGGCATGTATAATCAGCTAGGGGGTCCAAATTATAAAGGGATTGATAATACCCATGAAAGGTTTTCCCTATGCCCCTAGGAGAGGGCAACATTTTGGGTACCTCCTTCAGAGACAGTATTCTGTGCTGGGCTCTCCTGTTTCAAAGTTTGTTGGCCAAATGGGCAGTGGTTGTTATTATAGTAATGTATCTGCTTGAATTTTTCTAGTGTTCTCTGAACTCTTAAAAGCTCCAGTTCCCATATCTGGGTTCTGGTTATCTGTATCTGGTCGTTAACCTGATGGGTATGTTTTGTAAATAGCTGCCGTTGGAGACATCGTAGATGACATGTTAACTCCGCCAACGTCCCTCCTCTTCTCTTCCTGGCCGCTGCTGACTATTTAATAAAATATCCCCTAATATATGCCTTGAAGGCTGCCTAAAGTGTCTGTGTGGAGGTCTGCCCATTATCATTAATATTAAAAACATCCACAATTGCATGGTCAATATCTTGTTTCTGTCTAGGTGTACCTAGTAACCAGTCAGCCAATTTCCAGGAAAATCCTGTCTCTTGTGTACCCCTACCCACCACTGCCAACACTGCCTGATGATCTGACCAGTAGGAGGGGAGGATCTTAGAGAGAGATATCCTATCCAGAAACCTCTGGGTGGTAAAAAAGGTGTTGAGTCTAGAGTAGGACGTATGTGGATTTGAATAAAAGGTAAAATCCCTTTCTACCGAATTCAATGCTCACCATGCATCGTATAACTGATATTGGGCCATCAGATATTGGAAGGCACAAGAGAGCGACCCAGCCGATCTGTCAGCCCTCTCCCTTAAGGGGAGTTGTTTGTCTATATCTAGGTCCCATACTAAATTAAAGTCACCTCCCATTACCAATTAACCCTGCCTAACAGTGGACACCAGCCTCAAGAGTTTCCGCAGGAACCTAATTTGGCCCAAATTAGGGGCGTATACATTTACCAGTGTTAATGGAACATTATTAATCTTGCACACTATAATGTATATCTGGCATGCGTGTCTCTCTCTACATAAAGTGCTTTGAATGCAAGGGTGTCTTTGATTAATATCCCCAATCCTCTCGACTTAGTGTCTAGTGACGCCGCCACTACCTGAGAGTAATTCCGAAAATGATAGGTTCTATCCTTAACCTGCATCCAGTGTGTCTCTTGTATAAATGCTATGTCTATGTTGTTCTTTCTTAGACTATTGAGTAAAAGGCTTTGGTTTTGTAGGGGTATTAAGTCCCTGGGTATTATGTGTTGATAATATGAAGTCTCACATTTTTTTTTTTTAAAGGGTTAGGCAGTAGAATAGGCAGGGGGCGAGGAGAGTAGAAGAGGGGAGGAGAGAAGAGAGAGGGGGAAAGGAAGGGGAGAAGAAAAAAAAAAAACACTTGCACTTGTTGAGCTGAGATGAGGTTAAGCTCTAGATTCTATGGATAAGGGTATGACTCCGTATTATATTGTTATACTAAGAACCAGGAAGTGTCTCAAAATAGAGGACCAGAGCTGCTCTTTGTAATCCCCAGTCTAAGTACTCGGTGTATAGCAACCGCCTATTAGAAGGATAAATATAGAGCTATTAAATATATTGTAAGGTGTGGATATGGGGGGGGGGTGGAGATCAATAGAACTACCAATGTGGTGATATGGAGAATGTATACCTGTTTAACAACATCCACATTATGCAATGGGCTGAATGTGTTATATATTATAAAAAGAGCAAAAAATATAAGGGGGTTAACTAGGGGGGAACACCCCTGGCTGAATACAAACTTACGCGAACATAAACATAAACACAGTGTAGATAATATAATCAAACTTTATATAAATATACTTTACCCTAGCAGATAGTAGTAACCTTACTATGTGCCACCTGACTTTCCTCAAAAGACCACTGCCACCCACGTCTATAATCACTATAACCACCTCTCTACTCTGGTATCTATCTAGCTTTTCAGCAATGAACCCCAGGTACTCCAAGGGGTATTTGTGATTTCACTGTACTATATGGTCTTCATTACTGAATTCACCCCATAATTAGCCACCCACCTAAGTTCTGTGTGGCCTTGGTCTATTATCGATCGCTTCTCTGCTTCTTTGAAGAGTGATTTGGGGTCTATCTGACATTTACTGCCATTTTCAGCTAATAAAGGCTGAGCTATTTTCTTTACCAGAAGCCTGTCTATCATGGGGTAGTCCTAAAGTCCTATATTACCCTGTACTATATAGTACCTCAGATACATTCTCTGGATTCCCCATGAAATCAATTGTAACCATAATGTAAACGGTGAGTGGTCACCCTAAATCATTACCCATGACCTTAACAAATATCCAGAAGTTTAACCCCTAATACCTAATCCCACTAGATAATTAATATCAAAGCTATTTCTGTAGGAAGGATCACCATACATCTATATTACATCAGGACATAGTACAGGGTTCGTTATGTCACCAGATCTCACTTTTGTACCAGGTTTCTACCTGCTCTCCACACTATCTGAGATAAACCATACTATAACATGTTATATGCATCTTTCAAACATCTGTAACGGTGGGGAAACTACATACATATCAAGCTCAGTGTTTCTAAATAACATATATAGTACATTGCAGTTTATTCTCAACCAGTCCAAATTTACATTCCTCAGCTCTCTGGGCCCTCCTTGATTTGTGAGTCTCTGGAACAGTTAACTGCTAGCTCTGATGGAGCCCGTATTGCCTCACCCTCCTCTTATTTGTGGGTGTCAGCATAGCACACAGGAATAAACATATATATAAATATAATTCAAAAGAAAAAGTACTACCTGATCCAGGGTGTCAGAGGAGACCTTCATCCTACCCACTTTAGGCTAGGTATTTCCAAGAGCCAAGTCCTTTCTTTTGACCAGTGTAGGGCTTCTTTTAGGTAAGGGGTCCCATACAGGGGCCGCGGCTCGTAGGGCATTAGTGGCCTCCCTTGGTGAGGCCTGTGCAGCAGGATACATATCCAGATCCAGCTTCTTCAGCAAATTAAGGCTCTGTTAAAAATATGAAATTATGTGTGATTTGTTGTCGTATTGAAGAAACAACTTGACTGGGAATCCCCAGCGGTACTTAATTCCTGCTTTCCGTAAGGACTGTGTTATTGGCATGAAAGATCTTCTCTTTGAAAGCATGTGAGCTGAGAGATCTTGGAAAATCTGTATATTGGCATAATGGTCTGGAAGGGTTTTTGTGCTGAATGCCGCTCTGATAAGCTTTTCTTTAAATGTAAAATAGTGGAATATGATGATCACGTTTCTCAGTTGATCCTGAGAGGAACTTTTTGGTATAAGAGCTCTATGAACTCTATCCATTATAGCTTCTGTGTCTTGACAAGTCCCCAGGAGAACCTTGTACAATCCAGCCAGGAAGGAAGGAAGTTCTGCTGCTGAAATCTCCTCTGGAATCCCTCGGACTCTCACATTGTTGCTGCGGGCTATGTCCTATAGATCCGCCAGTTTTGTCTCAAGGTCAGCTATCTGTTCAGCCAGATTTTGTGAGTAAGATAACAGGTTGGTGTAATCTACCGACAGGTCCTCTTGCCTCCGTTCAATTAATTCTGTTCTTTCTCCTAGAGCACTTATGTCCATTTTTAGCTCTGATACAGAATTTTTGATGTCACTTTTTAGTGAGGCATAGTGATTGTCCATTTTGGAGGACAGAGCTTTGATGGACTCCATCACTGGGTTATTGCTATCTGCGTGTCTTGAAGGACCAGACGATCCATTAGCGGAGTGATCTTTAAAACTAAACAGAGAGTCTCTTGACTCATCACCTGAACATTCTCTGTCCATGGTCGCTTTGTTGTGAAAGTGATCCGCCACTGTCCTCTTAGGGCAATCCAGTTGCCTCTGTTTCTTCTTATTTGAATGTGCCATAATATCCCAGCCATCTACAGCAACTGTACCCCTATATGGGGCGGGCTCTCTAAGGGTTATTCTGAATAAAGACTTCCTCTACACTGTGATGCAATGTTCCCCCCTTCGACCCCCTAGGTCACATTTAGGCAGAAGGGGAAATTGTTATGTCCAAAGCATACGTTATCCTAGGGAGTAATTAGCAATTCAAAAATGTTCCTGTGTGTTGCTAAAGTGCTGTCACTAAAGCACTTTCAGCCTGGTCTATCTCGCCTCCCCCAGAGGAACATGTCTCCACTGGAACAAGATGGAAAAACGGATGTAGGGATATGACCCGCTGCCACTAAGGACAGTGGAAAATGGAGGGGGTAGGTGAGTTCTGTCTCTCTCCTATTCTAGAGGAGTGCTACTAATGTCCCTATAGTAGCCTGGTATTTAAAGAGGGCCTGCCCTCCCTGTTGGGGCTGTAAGATGAAATTAGATGTACGTGGACTCGAATTAGGCCTACCTGTCCACCAGGACAGGTGTTTCACTGTTTCAATAAGTTCTCAAAACCAGCAAAAGGGGAGGAAACTGCAATTCTTAGCTTAAGTGGCTCATAGGGTACAGTTATAGTACAGGTCCCTGCAGTACAATTCATAGAAGCCAGTTATATATACCAGGGATTTCTGCATGACACGAGACCCTCTATTCTTCTTGCGTTGTGGGGTGTTTGTCTGTTGCTGATGTTCTATTTAAGTTGCTCCATGTACTGTTCCCTTTGTCATCAGCCTAGAGAGGTCTTAAAAAATATACTGTCTCTATAGGTACAAGGGATATGTGGTGTGTAGCTGTTTGTGTCTTTTTACACCGTCCCCAGATAAACTGTATCCTAATTGCTGTTAGTACTTATGTGAGGCCCTGATGCGGCCAAAAGCTCCCTAGTTCCCGCTATGCTTCACACAGTTGCTGCGCACTCCGTAATGCCTGTGAATACTAGGGTTCCGGCATGTGTGTAGCTGTTATACAGTCTGGGGAAACACTGGTGTGGGCCCTAATAGTATAGTTTTCTGCTAGGATCGCTCACCTATGGCATCTGCGACTCCTCCTGATGGTGATGCGCTGCAAGATGGCGGAATTTTGCACCTTTTAACTTTTGCGTGAGTCCCTCTCACCAGTCTGCAGGCCGCTCCTGACTTTTTTCTTTAGGTCGCTGCAAAAACCTCCAGTCCTCTGGCTCCTGACCAGACTATTGAGGATCTCCTCCACCCGACTTGTCACGTCGGGTTGTGATGACTGGCCCGGCTTGCTGAAGCAGTTGCTGCGAGGACTTGTAACGGAGGCGGTCACAGTGGGTGTATGGCTGCATCTCCTCTCCTCACACCTCCGACAGCCTTCCGGATCAGAGCCCTAAACTACTGTAAACGGAGCTCCGGATCTTCACACCTTAATCTGGTAAGCTCTGTGTGGTGAATGGGTGCACAGCATGAGTTGGCCCACTCCCAGCAGTCTCTTGGAATTTTAAAGTGTGCTAGCCAGGAATCTCTGCCGATATCTGCAAAGACTAGATTGCCAGTCCTACCGTCCTACTGAGTTCTGCCCCTAAAACGGCAAATAACCTCTTTGAAGATCTAAATTGAGCTCCCTGATGTGCGACCAGCTTGCTCGGCAATTGACTCCGCCCCCCCCACCCTGAAATAACATCCTATTTAGTTAAACAAATTTTAAATGCATAAAATTGTGCTGGAACCTATTAAATGGACACTAAACTTAAAGTTAAACTTTCTTGGTCTATAAAGAATGTGTGATCAAAAAAAAAAATTTAGCCTACTTCTATTATGATTTTGTTGTTGCTATCTTTTGTTGAAGAGTAAGCATAGGTAAGCATAGGAGTGCATGTGTTTTAGTACTCTATGACAAAAGTGTTTACAACAATGTTTGTATCAATTTTATACACTGTTAAAAACAGTGCTGTGCTAAAGACACATGCACGCGTCTGAGCTCCTATACTCCTACTTATATTTACTCAAGCAAAAGAGACCAAGAAAATTAACAGATGTAAATTGTAAAGCTTTTTTTTTAAATTACAAGCTCTGTCTAAGTCATAAACATTTAATTTTTACATTACTTTTTATACAATTCATTATATCTTTGTGTATATAAATAAATATATATATATATATATATATATATTTATTTATTTTTTTTCCTGACTTTATTCACATATTTATATTCATCATCTGTTTACTGCAAAACAGTCTGTCACAGTGACTAAACCAACTGATAAAACAGTAATGCATAACACTATTAATACCATATCAATTTTGCCTTCTTTTCTATTCAAAACTTGCAGCTCTTAAAGGGATACAAAGCTGAAAGAAAAATCTTTTATCAATCAAAAAATCGTTACAACAAAATATTTTCTATTATTATTTAGTATTACAGCTTTTAAGCCATTTCCTTGTATTTTTATTTTAAAATCCCTTCCTTTTCCAAACACACCATGAGACTCATTATATTAGTCCTATCACGGTGGTCTACCTGGGTAGGAGCTAACAATGATGCGCAGATTGAGACGCTGACATTGTTGCTTTCATCCACTACATAACTGCTGTGCCCTTCCAGTATAAGTGCTGTATCTATATGCCCAAATCCAGGGCTAAGTCCTTATAGGATATCCATTAAGAAGAATGGTGTGCATGCGATAATTATCAACCTTTAAATCGCGTGCATTTGATAGCTCACAATTTAAAAATTAATATGCAGAATGGACAATCTTGAATGGTGAATTGTTTGCTTGTGACACAGTCCTTTTTTATGGGCTGTCGCTTTTGACATAATTTGGACAATGATATTATTAAATAACAGTATTAAGAAATGTTGTTTTGAAATAAAAGTAGAATAGATATCGTACATAATTTTTTGTTCAGATTTATAATCCTTACATATGGATTTTGCTGTGCTTACGTCACTATGAATGTAAATCATTGTTTAGAACTTTATTTCTTCAATTCCTGTAGAGATGATTTAATAAATATAGTATACTTTCAAACAGCTTAGTAAATTAGATCTATAGAACGAATCAGGGGGATTCTCAGGAAATAAAATATATATATATATATATATTTTTTTTTTTTTTTAACAGGTGTCTTAGTTACATCCCCTGACATGATATTAGTATCTTGAAAATGTATATTTAAAGCAACAAATATATTGATAATTTGATAGCATAATAACTATCATGCATTAACACCAGTGAACCATCAGCCAGACCCTTCCCACTGCTCACCCTCCCACTGTTTATACCACATGCACCTCATATAAATATATTTCTTGTACCTCATTAGTGAGTTATGCTAGAAATATATAGACACAGTGCAATATTTACACACACAGGCTAGTGATGTAACCCCTTTTCTGTTGGTGACATATATAACAGATATTATGCAGGGATTCCAGCCTTAGATATAAATCCCCTGTTCCTAGTACCACATATTGTGACATGATTTAACTCCCTCTCTGCTAATAACATTTAGAGCAGTTACCTGCAGGCCTCGCTCCCATGATCCCTTGTGTCTAAATAGGGGCCACATAATTCCTTCTGATAACTTACTTCACATTCCCTTCCCCTGTTAAATGCATGTAATTTCCACAGGGCTCTGACCACTAAACATAAAGTATATTATAATGCATATATAGTCTAGAAACTTTTCAAGAAAAAAAATATCATTCTATTTCAGTTGGTCAGAAAAGCTCTTTAAACTTGTCATAGGATTTTCAAATTCAAAGTCATTCCAATACATCAGAAAACCCTTTTTTTATTATACTGCAAAATCCTTTAAGCTCCTTTGTTCAACATTTTTGCCTGTTCCATTCAAGATAAACTGTCTCTAAATAAAACCAAAGATTTATAGACATTATGGGTTCCAGTTATCAAGCAGCAGAAGCTGCTCTGGAGGCCTTGTGGGGCAGAATCACTGATGTGAGAATCGCTTGCTGCATGTTAGGATCCGACCACCACTTTTTAACCTCTCTGCCACCTCAAACGATCAGGGTAATTGACAAACAGTGCTGCACAAAGATTACTGTGTGTAATTTTAAATACAGGCAATAGAAGTTCTCTGCCTACTCACTGCATTCACACATCGACAGGTTCTCTATTTGAGAACCATGTCCATTCATGATTTAAGAAATTGGGGCCTATATGTGTGTGCATGTGTGTGTTTTTGTGTAAGTTCATATGATATTTTAACAAAAACAAGAATCCCTGGAATATTGTAATTGCTTAAAGCAGAATATTTTTAACTTCTTTATAAACACCATGCCAAGGATATATGACACATCTTAGGAAATAAAAATGGTGGCTTCTTCTATATGTATTTATAAAATGAAAAATTGCAGCATGTTTCATGGTTTCATCCCATTTCACCATGGAGCCCTTGCTCTGCAAATGAGGGACAATTTGAAGGTTTGGTGAGCAGTTTCAGAAAAATGATTAGTCAATGCATACTTGTAAAATAATACAAAGGCATTATTTATGTTATTATTTCACAGAACAAAATAGAAACAGATCTCCAGTTTCAACTCCCCTAATGTAGCTCAGTATACATCTATTTGATGCAGATGAATATGTCAAATATAATATTCAAATATTTAGATTGTTCTCCCTTGTTCCGATACAAACAATACAGTCTGGACAAATGGGAGGCAAGATATTATTAATTGGAAAGTCACGTTGTCACACCAAAGTCCATGTTATATGCCCTGACTGTGAGTATCTGCAAGAGTTGGTGCTTTTGAAAATAATCCTACATAGCATTCTTTGAACTACTTGCATCAAAAACATTTCATATCTAGATGTGTAATGTTGCTTGTCATTGTTTGATGTAAAAAAAAAAATCCTGGCTGATAAACTTTTAGAGAGATTAAGCTAAAATATTATTTTCATATCATCACAGTGCCCTGGCTCACTAAATCTTGCAGGCATTCACAGCAAGTGTCTAGGTAATAAAATGTTACCTGCTCATATTTTGCCTATTAAAAGACTAAGGCCTAGATTTAGAGTTTGGCGGTAGCCGTGAAAACCAGCGTTAGAGGCTCCTAACGCTGGTTTTAGGCTACCTCCGGTATTTGGAGTCACTCAAAAAAGGGTCTAACGCTCACTTTTCAGCCGCGACTTTTCCATACCGCAGATCCCCTTACGTAAATTGCGTATCCTATCTTTTCAATGGGATTTTTCTTACTCCGGTATTTAGAGTCGTGTCTGAAGTGAGCGTTAGAAATCTAACGACAAAACTCCAGCCGCAGAAAAAAGTCAGTAGTTAAGAGCTTTCTGGGCTAACGCCGGTTCATAAAGCTCTTAACTACTGTACTCTAAAGTACACTAACACCCATAAACTACCTATGTACCCCTAAACCGAGGTCCCCCCACATCGCTGCAACTCGATTAAATTTTTTTAACCCCTAATCTGCCGACCGCCACCTACGTTATCCTTATGCACCCCTAATCTGCTGCCCCTAACACCGCCGACCCCTATATTATATTTATTAACCCCTAATCTGCCCCCCACAACGTCGCCGCCAGCTACCTACACTTATTAACCCCTAATCTGCCGTCCGCACACCGCCGCCAGCTACATTATCCCTATGTACCCCTAATCTGCTGCCCTAACATCGCCGACCCCTATATTATATTTACTAACCCCTAACCTGCCCTCCCTAACATCGCCGACACCTAACTTCAATTATTAACCCCTAATCTGCTGACCGAATCTCGCCGTTATTCTAATAAATGTATTAACCCCTAAAGCTAAGTCTAACCCTAACACTAACACCCCCCTAAATTAAATATAATTTTAATCTAACGAAATTAATTCACTCTTATTAAATAAATTATTCCTATTTAAAGCTAAATACTTACCTGTAAAATAAATCCTAATATAGCTACAACATAAATTATAATTATATTATAGCTATTTTAGGATTAATATTTATTTTACAGGTAACTTTGTATTTATTTTAACCAGGTACAATAGCTATTAAATAGTTAAGAACTATTTAATAGCTAAAATAGTTAAAATAATTACAAATTTACCTGTAAAATAAATCCTAACCTAAGTTACAATTAAACCTAACACTACACTATCAATAAATTAATTAAATAAAATACCTACAATTACCTACAATTAAACCTAACACTACACTATCAATAAATAAATTAAATACAATACCTACAAATAACTACAAGGAAATAAACTAACTAAAGTACAAAAAATAAAAAAGAACTAAGTTACAAAAAATAAAAAAATATTTACAAACATAAGAAAAATATTACAACAATTTTAAACTAATTACACCTACTCTAAGCCCCCTAATAAAATAACAAAGCCCCCCAAAATAAAAAAATGCCCTACCCTATTCTAAATTACTAAAGTTCAAAGCTCTTTTACCTTACCAGCCCTGAACAGGGCCCTTTGTGGGGCATGCCCCAAGAAGTTCAGATCTTTTGCCTGTAAAAAAAAACATACAATACCCCCCCCCAACATTACAACCCACCACCCACATACCCTAATCTAACCCAAACCCCCCTTAAATAAGCCTAACACTAAGATCCTGAAGATCATCCTACCTTGTCTTCACCATATCAGGTTCACCAATCCGTCCTGGCTCCAAAATCTTCATCCAACCCAAGCGGGGGCTGGCGATCCATCTTCCAGCGGATGAAGAGGTCCAGAAGAGGCTCCAAAGTATTCATCCTATCCGGGAAGAAGAGTAGATCCGGACCAGCAACCCTCATCTTTCAAGCGGCATCTTCTATCTTCATCCGATGAGGACCGGCTCCATCCTGAAGACCTCCACCGCGGACCCATCTTCATCCGGCGACGTCCAACTGAAGAATGACGGTTCCTTTAAGGGACGTCATCCAAGATGGCGTCCCTCGAATTCCGATTGGCTGATAGGATTCTATCAGCCAATCGGAATTAAGGTAGGAATATTCTGATTGGCTGATGAAATCAGCCAATCAGAATCAAGTTCAATCCGATTGGCTGATCCAATCAGCCAATCAGATTGAGCTCGCATTCTATTGGCTGATCGGAACAGCCAATAGAATGCGAGCTCAATCTGATTGGCTGATTGGATCAGCCAATCGGATTGAACTTGATTCTGATTGGCTGATTCCATCAGCCAATCAGAATATTCCTACCTTAATTCCGATTGGTTGATAGAATCCTATCAGCCAATCAGAATTCGAGGGACGCCATCTTGGATGACGTCCCTTAAAGGAACCGTCATTCTTCAGTTGGATGTCGCCGGATGAAGATGGGTCCGCGGTGGAGGTCTTCAGGATGGAGCCGGTCCTCATCGGATGAAGATAGAAGATGCCGCTTGGAAGATGATGGTTGCCGGTCCGGATCTATTCTTCTTCCCGGATAGGATGAAGACTTTGGAGCCTCTTCTGGACCTCTTCAGCCGCCGGAAGATGGATGTCTAGCCCCCGCTTGGGTTGGATGAAGATTTTGGAGCCAGGACGGATTGGTGAACCTGGTATGATGAAGACAAGGTAGGATGATCTTCAGGGGCTTAGTGTTAGGTTTATTTAAGGGGGGTTTGGGTTAGATTAGGGGTATGTGGGTGGTGGGTTGTAATGTTGGGGGGGGTATTGTATGTTTTTTTTTACAGGCAAAAGAGCTGAACTTCTTGGGGCATGCCCCGCAAAGGGCCCTGTTCAGGGCTGGTAAGGTAAAAGAGCTTTGAACTTTAGTAATTTAGAATAGGGTAGGGTATTTTTTATTTTGGTGGGCTTTATTATTTTATTAGGGGGCTTAGAGTAGGTGTAATTAGTTTAAAATTGTTGTAAGATTTTCCTTATGTTTGTAAATATTTTTTTATTTTTTGTAACTTAGTTCTTTTTTATTTTTTGTACTTTAGTTAGTTTATTTCATTGTAGTTATTTGTAGATATTGTATTTAATTAATGTATTGATAGTGTAGTGTTAGGTTTAATTGTAGGTAATTGTAGATATTTTATTTAATTAATTTAATGATAGTGTAGTGTTAGGTTTAATTGTAATTTAGGTTAGGATTTATTTTACAGGTAATTTTGTTATTATTTTAACTAGGTAACTATTAAATAGTTATTAACTATTTAATAGCTATTGTACCTGGTTAAAATAATTACAAAGTTACCTGTAAAATAAATATTAATCCTAAAATAGCTATAATATAATTATAATTTATAGTGTAGCTATATTAGGGTTTATTTTACAGGTAAGTATTTAGCTTTAAATAGGAATAATTTATTTAATAAGAGTTAATTAATTTCGTTAGATGTAAATTATATTTAATTTAGGGGGGTGTTAGTGTTAGGGTTAGACTTAGCTTTAGGGGTTAATACATTTATTAGAATAGCGGTGAGCTCCAGTCAGCAGATTAGGGGTTAATAATTGAAGTTAGGTGTCGGCAATGTTAGGGAGGGCAGATTAAGGGTTAATACTATTTATTATAGGGTTAGTGAGGCGGATTAGGGTTTAATAACTTTATTATAGTAGCGCTCAGGTCCGGTCGGCAGATTAGGGGTTAATAAGTGTAGGCAGGTGGAGGCGACGTTGTGGGGGGCAGATTAGGGGTTAATAAATATAATATAGGGGTCGGCAATGTTAGGGCAGCAGATTAGGGGTACATAGGGATTATGTAAGTAGCGGCGGTTTACGGAGCATCAGATTAGGGGTTAATAATAATATGCAGGGGTCAGCGATAGCGGGGGCATCAGATTAGGGGTTAATAAGTGTAAGGTTAGGGGTGTTTAGACTCGGGGTACATGTTAGAGTGTTAGGTGCAGACGTAGGAAGTGTTTCCGCATAGCAAACAATGGGGCTGCGTTAGGAGCTGAACACGGCTTTTTTGCAGGTGTTAGGTTTTTTTTCAGCTCAAACAGCCCCATTGTTTCCTATGGGGGAATCATGCACGAGCACGTTTTTGAGGCTGGCCGCGTCCGTAAGCAACTCTGGTATCGAGAGTTGAAGCTGCGTTAAATATGCTCTACGCTCCTTTTTTGGAGCCTAACGCAGCCTTTAAGTGGACTCTCAATACCTGAGTTATTTTTATGGTGCGGCCAGAAAAAAGCCGGCGTTAGCTACGCGGGTCCTTACCGACAAAACTCTAAATCTAGCCGTAACTGAATTATAAGATAAATTCCATGTTTATAGAATTGAAATGTACGATATTGTGATAGAGCAAATGGAAGTTAGTTAAGAGTAGATAAACAGAATGTTGTCCCTTTTTTAAATTTTAGGTTGTGCCCAGAGGTCTCTAAATAAGTTCTTGCATGAATAGTTTGAACAAAACATTTTTCTAAATGTCATCACACAAGAGCTCTAGTTTAATACTATAAAATACTGACCATGAGGCCGAATTATCAAATGTCTTGCGGACCTGATCCGACAGTGTGGATCAGTTCCGCAAGACATCGCTGAATGCGGAGAGCAATACGGAGAGCAATAATTCGGCGATTCCTGTCCGCCTGCTCAGAGCAGGCGGACAGGGTTATGGAGCAGCGGTCTTTGTGACCGCTGCTCCATAACTTGTGGGGGGGGCGTCAAGTTCCATACGGAGCCTAATAGATAGGCCCCTATAAATGAATGCAATAAATAGATAGCACCCATAACAAAATAAGAGAATACTGATTCCTATGTTAAAGGAAAACTAAACACACATTTTTACTTTTATAATTTGGATAGAGCATGCAATTTTAAGCAGATTTGTAATTTATTCCTATTATCAATTTCCCTTTGTTCTCTTAGTGTCTTTATTTGAAAAGCAGGAATGTAAGCTTACGAGGCAGCCTATTTTTGGTTCAGCACAGAGTTGCTGATTGGTGGCTAAATGTAGCTACCAATCAGCAAGTGCTATCCAGGCTCCTGAACCAAAAATGTGCCTAGTCCAAAGAAAAAAATATGATAACAGGTGTAAATTAAAAAGTTGTTTAGAATTGCTTGCTCTAGAAAAGATTTGGGTTTAGTGTCCCTTTAAGTCCTTAGTAAACTTTAAAGACCAGATATTCAAAACCTTGCTGCTCAGATGAGATGATCTTAGAAGCCTCGTCCGTATGGTGAGGCCCTTAAAAAAATATTAAAACACTAATGTTATCTGGAAAAATCTTTATGTTGCTGTGTAATGTAGTGAAACAGAGACTCCTACATTACAATACAAGGTCTAAACCAAATCTCAAAGACTTTGCGTGAATTCTTTCCATGCCTGTGAAGTTTCGAATATCAGACGCTCAGACATTTCAGTTTTACTCCTGTTTTTCAATTCTGTTACTACTGTTTCCAGTTCTCATTTTCAAAAGCTTACAAATGGATTAAAATATCTGGCACTCTTATTACGTATTGTACTATAGAAAAAAAGGATGTTCTAATGATTTTGTATAATTGCTATTTAAATAAAAACTTGCAATAGTTTTAAATCCACATTAATAATTCAAATGAATCCCGCAGTGGTCTGGAATCTTCTTTAATAATTGATTGCTTAATACAATTATATGACATGCTGGTGTAGGAGTGTGCATTTAACTGGAGAAACATACGTTTTATAGCTATGTTATACATTTGCAACAGTAGGTGGCAGCAGTGTGTCCTGTAATTTACTGCTCCAGAAATGTGCATCCTACCTATATAGATATCTCTTCAACAAAGAATATCATCAGAACAAAATAAATTTGAATCAATTTAAAAACTTTTTTAAAAATTGTATGCTCTGTCTAAATCAGGAAAGAAAAATGACCTCTGTGTCCATTTAAAGTCAGCTTCAGAGCTCCGGTTACCCAGCGACACAAGACAAATGTGTGTAAACACCAATCATCAGCTAGCTCCTGATGGTACATTGCTGCCCTGCATATGTACAAATGTTTTTCAACAAAAGATGCCAAGGGAACAATGTCAATTTCATAAATGAATATAAAGGTGTCTTAATCTATCTGAACGTTGAAAGTTTAATTTTGACTGTCATGTCACTTTAATAAAACTTTATTGAGACAAACATTGCACCCATAAACCTGTGATGTATAATATGGATTCAAAACATAAATATGTACTTCATCAGTATCATAGAGCAGCATTTAAAATAGTTAAAGTATTTTGTATTACAGGAGTTTAAGATACTGGGCCAGATTACAAGTGTCACACTCGTTTTTTAAAAACATTTGCTCGTGCGCAAACACTGCTTAAAGGGATACTAAACCCAATTTTTTTCTTTCATGATTCAGATAGAGCATGAGATTTTAAGCACCTTTCTAATTTACTCCTATTATCAAGTTTTCTTTGTTTGCATGTTATCTTGATTTGAAAAAGCAGTACTGTAAGCTTTAGAGCACCTAGGTAGCACTTGCTGATTTGTGTCTAAATGTAGCTCTAGCAAGGTGCTGAACTAAAAATGGGCCAGGCTCCTAACCTTTTATTACTGCTTTTTTAAATCAAGATAACATGAGAACAAAGAAAAATTAATAGGAGTAAATTAGAAAGTTGCTTAAAATTGCATGCACTATCTAAATCATGAAAGAAAGAAAAAAATGGGGTTAGTATCCCTTTAAAGTAAACTGGTAACACAAGCGTTTTAGCAAACATATTAAAAGTTGAAAGTAAATAGTTTAGGCATGAGTGAAACCCTATGTGACAAAGCTTCAGGACTATGGATATTGCAACCTTGTTAAAGATACACCTTATTTTTCTTTGAATAAATGTTTTACAGATGATCCATTTAAATAACTCACCTGGGAATGTTTTTCTAACAATGTGTAGTTTTGCATATTTTTTTAATAACATTGTGCTGATTTTCAGATTCCTAAGCAAGCCTCAAAGTATCAGATGTAGACTGAAGTCTACAGACTCCTGCTTGCTCCTGTTTATGAAAAGGGTCTTTTCATATGCAGGGGAGAGGGTCTGCTCTTTCTGCTTTCTCAGCCACTTTCAGTGGGTGTCCAAACCTCATCAACACTGCTAAACTGGGGGCTTCTAAGTAAGTTTTTAAAAGCTTTCATACTGTATTTTTAGATCAGTATCTGTGCATATTATTCTTTATAGTAGTGTCTATTACATGCAATTATATGAAAATGGGTTTATACCATCCCTTTATCTTCTTCTCCCTATAGATTTAATGTTGAACACATTCATAAAAAACAATTATTGCTTGTGCGCTAAACCTACACTGCATTAGATCTACAGCCTAGACCTATAAGTGTAAATATATGCATATACATTTGTATATATGTGTTTATATGTGCATATATGTATGTAAATACATATATACATTTGCAAACACATAAATACACATGTATTTACATACACACACACACATACAGTACTGTGTAAAATTCTTAGGCCACCACCTGCTTTGTTATTTTAGGAAAATTTTAATGATCATCCATATTTATTTTTCAGCCTCTTTATTAAGATAAAAACCAAAAATACAGGAAATATGTAAACAAAATATAAAAAAAACACAATTTTCTGAACAAAATGGCTTCTTCTGGCAAAAGTCAGTATTTAGTGTGACTTCCCTTGGCACTAAGAACATATTGAACACTTTGGAAAGATTGTCCTGAAGTTTTCTGAAGTAATCTTCTGGCATATTATACCAGGCTTCTTTCATCACTTCCTGTAGTTCTTTAGATTTAGGTCGTCTTGTATTTCTTTCTCTGCCCAGGTGGCAGTCAGTGATTTTTCAGCTGTTTTTCTCTGCAAATATGATTTCACTGCATTAGCAGTGTGCTTATCATTATCATGCAGAAAAATAAAACCATTCCCAATCAGACGCTTACCAGAAGGAATGGCACGATTAATTAAAACCTGTCTGTACTTTTCATCATTCAGACAATGTATTTTTCAGTTTGGACAATATCGCCAACACAACTGGCAGAAATGCAGCCTCAAACCAGGACTGACCCTCCACCAAGTTAAACTGAATGCCACAAGCACTCATTCTTCCATCTCTTTCTAACTCTTCTTCTCACATATTGTGGAATATTGGACCCAAAAATTCCAAACTTGGATTTTTCACTCCATAGTTCTCTTTTCCACTGATCTGCATTCCAATCATTGTGAGCTTTAGCATATTTTAGCCTTTTCACACTGTTCCCCTTCCGAAAAAGTGGTTTCTTGGCTGCTACCCTTACACAAAGACCATTCCTTATTAAGCTTTTTTGGACTGTAGAAGGGTCAACTTGGCATCCTAATGAAGCTGACAGATGCTGAGACAGGTCCTTGCTGTAGTTCTTCCAGTCTCTCATCAGATTTTAAATGTTTTATTGGCCTTCCAGTCCTTTTTTGTCCTTGACCTTTCCTGATTATTTAAAATGTTTTATAATAGCTTGAATACCACATGTTGAGTTCATTGATTTCCCTTTAAAAGTGGCCTTGCTGATTCAAAAGTAGGATTTTATGTCTATCAAATTATGTGATCTTTTGCATTTTGAATGGAATGATGTGATGTGAAATTTGGTCTTATTAGCAAGTCACACCACATGTGTATGTAATGCTTAAGCATGTCTTGTACAAACCTTGCGTAATAAGCCTTTCTCACAGCAGTCATTTGGACATGAAATAGTAGGACAAATACAGATGTTAGTATTGACATTATTTAGGGTTCCATTTAATTTAGGTTTACGAGAGCCAGGTTCCTGTTATTGCTCAAGAGTAAGGGAAGGTCACACTAAATACTTGCCACTTTATCCTATAGAAGCAGTTTTTTCTGTTTTTTTTTCCTGTTTTTTTTAATACTGCATACACATATCCTGTATTTTCTGGTTGTATTCTATTAAAAAGACTGAGAAATAATTATATATGGTCATTATACCATTGCTAAAACAACAAATCTAATGATGACCTAAGACTTTTGCACAATACTGTATATATACTGTATATTCCAGTCAAATACATTGTCATATACCATATACCTAAAAAAATAAAATCTTTATATTTATGGGAATCATTTTTATAAGAAGCTATATATGTGTGTAAAACTTGATTCAAATGTTTTATGATGTGTTTTGTGCACATATTTTTTTCCCCTCACACTTTGTGCTAAGTCTTCAGGTGCAGTGACCCAACATGCACAAATTCTGTTTGCACTCGAGCGCACCCATTTACTTTCAACTTGTAATATGAGTACAAGTTAGTGTGGTCGCAATATTGTCTATCACGACCAGTGCTAACTTTAACACTCCACTTGTAATCTAGGCCAGTGTTTTTCAACCAGTGTGCCGTGGCACACTAGTGTGCCGTGAGAGATCCTCAGGTGTGCCGCGGCAGACTGACAACAGTGTGACATATTTTTTAAATGTTGCTTGTTTTTATTCTGGGCCGTTTTTTTATTTTGAGTGAGATGATGATTGAGGGTAATTTGTATGTGTGTGTATGTATGTGTGTGTGTGTGTATGCATGTGTGTATTTATGTATGCTTGTGTATATATGTGTATATCATTATGATTGTTTGTGAATGAATGTCAATATGTCATGTATAGTTTGTAGGAGGCATGGCATGACAGCACAGTACAGTGTGTGTGTGTGTATATATATATATATATATATATATATATATATATATATATATATATATATATATATATATATCCTGTAATAGGCCACAATGTGTGATTTTGTAAAATTTTGGGATGGTGGTGTGCCGCAGAATTTTTTTAATGTAAGAAAGTGTGCAATGGCAAAAAAAAGGTTGAAAATCACTGATCTGGACCATAGTTTAATTTGACCTTGAAACTATTTTGTGCACAATAAATGCTCAATAATCTGTTGCTTGTTGGAATACAGGAAGTATTTATACTGCTCTGTTGGTTTAAAACATACCCCTATTATCAAGAACAATAGCAGCCATTAAAAAATGTTAATCTAATTGCTTTTGAATACTATCTTTTTATGTTTCAGTCTTTCTATAGGATTTTAATACAGGTAAAACAGTTGTGAGCCTCTGATTTACAGTACATCTTTGATAATATTCTAGAGTGAGGCTTATTTATAAAGCTTTTAAGTGAACTATTCTCTCGGTCTAAGCTGAAAATTGCTGTTTAGATCAACATCCTGAGCTGTGTGAATAAAACCCATCTTTTGTTGTAGCTTTTATTCTTTCACCTACTTAACATGTCACCTTGTCTGAACGCTGTGTAATCTTTGTGATTGGTTAGTTAGCCATCTTCTCCTTCACTCTAAGTTCCTCTACATGGCTTCATAAGCTTGTGAAGAGCTATAAATTAAATACTAGTAGATTGATTACAGTTACGTGAGATTTGTTATTGCAGTCAGAGTTGCTTTTTAAACAGTGTGTCAAGGAGATGTATCACTTGTAAACTTTAGTCTGATGTCAGCACTAATGGTACATTAGGCACGGGAATCTGTTAATAGAACAGAAGGAAATGCATAAGGTTAATAATTCAGTTAGACATAGTTTTAATTAATTGTCAAGAAAAAATATTGTATCTTTAAGAACTAATAATAGACACTACAAGCATTATTGAAGCATAAAGAAGATGCATGAGCAGACTGAACTGATGCCAATTTAAATATAAATGAGATTATAGACGCAGGTCTTCTAGATACAAAAGTAGTGGGAACATTTCAGAAAATATTATCTAAAATAGATGGCCGGAAAAAAGGAATTTAAAAATGTCACAATATAATACACATTTTAATGATTTGATACTTTTTTGTGAAATTATTTTGTTCCGACATAGCCCTAATTTTTGTCTTATTAATGTTCTGCCCAATGAATTTGAAATGGGATTGTCTGTTGTAATAGAACTATTACGTGCATTCATATTCTGCTAAGCTTCAGTAAGGGTTTATAATCCTTACATAGTAATACCTATCTAGTTATTCACTTAATCTATGCTCAACAGTCTAGTACCTCATTATTTGGAGATAATGATACATTAATAGTAAAGTAGCATTAAATTAGGTAAATACGATTACCATATCTTAGTTTAAAAAAAGGAAATATAATAATTTAAAATCTTTTACAAATTACAATTTATCTTTGTCTTGAGCATGAACATAAACCAACAATATTAAAAGAACAAAATGTATAAAAATAAATGCTCTAATGTGTTAGAGCATCTTATTATTAGACTATTGATTACCTATACCAATGTGATTAACCCCTGCAAAGAGTTAAATGGGCTCCAGAGCAACTATGTATGACTGAGAGCTAGCTGAACAAATCTGGTGAGCCAATGACCAATAATCACCAGCTATCACCCAGAAGTGCATTGCTGCTCCTGATGCTACCTACAGGTAGGTATGTTTTTCAAGAAAGGATAATACAAAAAAAAGTAAATTAAAATTATAGAAGTGAATTGAAAAGTATCTTAAGATTGCATGCCCTATCTGTACAATGAAAGTTTAATTTTGACGTTTATGTGATTTTTATTAACTAAAAATTGTGTACATTGCTTTTAATACAGCAATCCTAAAAATACTTTTAATAATAAAAATAATACATAGATATATTTATATGTAAGCATACTACATGATCTGCAAATATAATGCATTTATTTGAGAATGGGCTAGAGTTAGCTGAATGCAATTCTTAGTTTATCTGTCTTTCAGTAACAATCAAGACAGTTCCAATGCATGCAAGTAAAGAATACTGTAACATTTGCCTTATAGTGTTAAAATGACATACTCTAATCTGTAAGAGCATGCCATTTTACCACTAGTGATGCTATAATGCTATATGACTCAGCTGTACGACTAGTGCTGCTGATTGGATCAGCAACAGAGAACTGCAGGTCCCGAGCAGGACTTTAAGTATGTGTTTAACCCCTTTACGTGGGTTAAACACATAGCATTGCAGCTTTGCTAGAGTTAATATGACCTGTTACAATGGATTAGAGCATGTCAGTTTAACATTAAAATGGCCCTATAAGATTGAATACAAAATAATGGATTATAATAATAATAATGATCATTATTATTATTATTATTAATAATAATAATAATAATAATAATAATAATTATAGTATTTTTTAGACATGTGCATTCAGTATGTCACAAATGCAAATTTGTGATGAAACAGAAATATATGTTTTGTTTTCACAAAACGAATATTCAAACGAATGAACCCCACACTTTAAAGAAAATTCATAAGTATTTATTTGTTTCCTTTTATATGGGGAACCTTAGCCCTCCAGATGTTTCAGAACTACATTTCCCATGATGCTCAACTAGACTTCAGAGTGCCTAAGCATCATGGATAATGTAGTAGTGAAACATCAGGGGCGCGATCCGATATAGATCGCAGTTTGCGGCGCAAGCGAGGGAACCGGCGTCGCCCGCAGTTTCAGCTCGCAACTCGAGCTATCCCATATAGGTCGCCGTCAGATGCTAACGTGCCGTAAGTCTGACAAACCAGCGATGTCCAGAAATCTGCGTAAGTACAAATTTCTGGCGTCGACAGTGACTTGCGCCACGTTAGAAACTGCCGGCGCCTATAAAACCTGACTAAAGTCTAAAACACCCGCACTGTCTAACACGCCTCCCTAACATAGCCCGACAAGTCTAACACGCCTCCCTAACATAGCCCGACACGTCTAACCCTCTATCCGCTATCCCCCCTCACTAGCCTAACAATAAAAAAAGCTATTAACCCCTAAACCGCCGCTCCCGTACCCCGCCGCAACCTAATAAAGTTATTAACCCCTAAACCGCCGCTCCCGTACCGCGCCGCCAGCTATATTATATCTATAACCCCCTAAAGTGAGCCCCTAACACCGCCGCCATCTCTATTAAAATGATTAACCCCTAATTTAATCTACCTACCCCGCCGCCAGCTATATTATCTATATTAACCCTAAGTATATTATAGTTAATATAGGTATTACATTATATATATTAACTATATTAACCCTAATTATATTAGGGTTAATATAGTTAATATAGTTACTATAGTATTTATATTAACTATATTAACTCTATCTAACCCTAACACCCCTAACTAAATTTATATTAAATTAATCTAATTCATTTATAAACTAATATATTCCTATTTAAATCTAAATACTTACCTATAAAACAAACCCTAAGATAGCTACAATATAATTAATAATTACATTGTAGCTATGTTAGGGTTAATATTTATTTTACAGGTAAATTGTTAATTATTTTAACTAGGTATAATAGATATTAAATAGTTATTAACTATTTAATATCTACCTAGTTAAAATAATTACCCAATTACCTGTAAAATAAATCCTAACCTAAGTTACAAATACACCTACACTATCAATAAATTTAATAAACTACAAACATCTATCTAAAAATACAATTAAATTAACTAAACTAAATTACAAAAAAAAACAAACACTAAATTACAAAAAATAAAAAAAAGATTACAAGATATTTAAGCTAATTACACCTATTCTAAGCCCCCTAATAAAATAATAAACCCCCAAAATAAAAAAAATTCCCTGCCCTATTCTAAATTAAACAAATTTCAAAGCTCTTTACCTTACCAGCCCTTAAAAGGGCCTTTTGTGGGGCATGCCCCAAAGAATTCAGCTCTTTTGCATACAACAAATACAACCCCCCCCCCATTACAACCCACCACCCACATACCCCTATTCTAAAACCACCCAAACCCCCCTTAAAAAAGCCTAACACTACCCCCCTGAAGATCTCCCTACCTTGTCTTCACCACACCGGGCCGAACTCCTGATCCGATCCGGGCGATGTCTTCCTCCAAGCGGCAAAGAAGAATTCTTCCTCCGGCGATGTCTTCCTCCAAGCGGCAAAGAAGAATTCTTCCTCCGGCGACGTCTTCCTCCAAGCGGCAGCAAAGTCTTCATTCTTCCGGCGGCATCTTCAATCTTCTTTCTTCGCTCCGCCGCCGAGGAGCATCCATCCTGGCCGACTGCTGTACTTGGAATGAGGTACCTTTAAATGACGTCATCCAAGATGGCGTCCGCCGAATTCCGATTGGCTGATAGGATTCTATCAGCCAATCGGAATTAAGTTAGAAAAATCTGATTGGCTGATTGAATCAGCCAATCAGATTCAAGTTCAATCCGATTGGCTGATCCAATCAGCCAATCAGATTGAGCTCGCATTCTATTGGCTGTTCCGATCAGCCAATAGAATGCGAGCTCAATCTGATTGGCTGTTCGGATCAGCCAATCGGATTGAACTTGAATCTGATTGGCTGATTCAATCAGCCAATCAGATTTTTCTAACTTAATTCCGATTGGCTGATAGAATCCTATAAGGTAAGGTAAAGAGCTTTGAAATTTGTTTAATTTAGAATAGGGCAGGGAATTTTTTTTATTTTGGGGGTTTATTATTTTATTAGGGGGCTTAGAATAGGTGTAATTAGCTTAAATATCTTGTAATCTTTTTTTTATTTTTTGTAATTTAGTGTTTTTTTTTTCTTTGTAATTTAGTTTAGTTAATTTAATTGTATTTTTAGATAGATGTTTGTAGTTTATTAAATTTATTGATAGTGTAGGTGTATTTGTAACTTAGGTTAGGATTTATTTTACAGGTAATTGGGTAATTATTTTAACTAGGTAGATATTAAATAGTTAATAACTATTTAATATCTATTATACCTAGTTAAAATAATTAACAATTTACCTGTAAAATAAATATTAACCCTAACATAGCTACAATGTTATTATTAATTATATTGTAGCTATCTTAGGGTTTGTTTTATAGGTAAGTATTTAGATTTAAATAGGAATATATTAGTTTATAAATGAATTAGATTAATTTAATATAAATTTAGTTAGGGGTGTTAGGGTTAGATAGAGTTAATATAGTTAATATAAATACTATAGTAACTATATTAACTATATTAACCCTAATATAATTAGGGTTGATATAGTTAATATATAAAATGTAATACCTATATTAACTATAATATACTTAGGGTTAATATAGATAATATAGCTGGCGGCGGGGTAGGTAGATTAAATTAGGGGTTAATCATTTTAATAGAGATGGCGGCGGTGTAAGGGTCTTACATTAGGGGTTAATAATATTAATATAGCTGGCGGCGGTATAGGGGGATTAGATTAGGGGTTAATAATTTTTATATAGGTGGCGGCGGTGTAAGGGGTCAGATTAGGGGATAGATAAGGTAGATGACGGCGGTTTTAGGGGCTCACAGTAGGGGGTTAGTTTATGTAGATGGCGGGGGGGTCCGGGAGCGGCGGTTTAGGGGTTAATAACTTTATTAGGGATTTCGGGGGGGGGGGATCGCGGTTGACAGGTAGATAGACATTGCGCATGCGTTAGGTGTTAGGTTTATTTTAGAAGATCGCGGTTGACAGGGAGATAGACATTGCGCATGCGTTAGGTGTTAGGTTTATTTTCTAGTTAGTTTAGGGAGTTACGGGGCTCCAATAGTCAGCGTAAGGCTTCTTACGGCTGCTTTTTGTGGCGAGGTGAAAATGGAGTAAGTTTTCTCCATTTTCGCCACGTAAGTCCTTACGCTGCATATTGGATACCAAACTGCGCTGGTTTGGTATACCTGCCTATGGCCCAAAAAACTACGGGCGACGGCAGAAATATACGCGCGTAACTTCTAGGTTACGCCGTATATAGGATACCAAATCAGCGTAAATATTGGCGTCGCCGGCTTTTGCGGGCGACGCTTTATATCGGATCGACCCCCAGGAGTGCCAAGGTTCCCCATCCCTGCTTTAAATAGTTACATTCTTACATTGAGTGTGCTGGAGAGCTGCTTTAATCCGGTTCTCTTTTATACAGTGCCCCGACCGTACTAACAGGAGGCTAAGGAAGGCAGCTCCCAGGGCCTGTACTAAAGGAGAACGTCGAATTGAATGACTGACAAGATTAGTTGCATGAGAGCTGGGGGCGCAGCAAGATAGATAATAGATATTGGAAATAGTAAATTAAAATGGTATTACATTTGAGAGCTGGTTTAGCAAGAAAATCACTTTTAAATTATCAAAAATTAAAGTTAGTTGGTTCGGTAGTATTTTAGATTGATATGGTCTAGACCAGAGGTTTTCAAAGTTTTACACCGTGGGCCTCACCATTGACAAAATTATATATATATATATATATATATATATATATATATATATATATATATATATATATATATATACTGTATATATAATTGCAATTGTAATGTCTATAATTGCAATTGTAATGTCTGTTGCTGTCGGCAGTTGCAGTTGCGCACGCATCCTCAATGGAATGTTGGCAGCGCAAGGCCAAAATAATTCAAGCAGCTTATGCTGCATCCAGGTGGATTCCGAAAATCGCAGGGTGGTAGGATTCTTTCACCACACTGCCATTTTCGAAATACACCAGGATGCAGCATAAGCTGCATCCTGGTGGATGCAGCGAAGGCAAATGGAGCAAAAGCAAAAACAAACCGCCCGCATCAAGTATGAAAAAAAAACTAACCGCTCACACGAAGTATAACAAAAAAAAACGAACCTCCCACACAAAGTATTAACACATACACCGCAAACCCACACGTCACAAAATAATAGTAATAAACCCCTTAATCCCTTAACCATCAACCACTCACATCACAATAAACCTAATTACCCTATTAGCCCCTAAACTGCAAAACCCCCACATAGCAATAAACCTAATTACCCTATTAACCCCTAAACCGCAAAAACCCCACATCGCAATAAACATAATTAGCCTATTAACGCCTAAACCGCAAAACAAAACATCACAATAAACTTATTTACCCTATTAACCCCTAAACCAAAAACCCCTCACATAGCAATAAACCTAATAAACTTATTAACCCCTTAAACCGCCTAAACCCATAACGCAAATAACGAACGGCTAGATTATGTTTTGCGTTAGAGGCTATGCGGTGCTAACGAGCAGTTTATGCTCACCGCTCACTTACAGACAGCGCTGGTATTACGGGTTTTTCCAAACCCGACGTTAACCGCAAAAAAGTGATCGTAGAGCAAAATTTTGCTCCACATCTCACCTCAATACCAGCGCTGCTTACGTTAGCGGTGAGCTGGCTGAACATGCTAGTGCACGATTTCCCCATAGGAATCAATGGGGGAGAGCCGGCTGAAAAAAAACTAACACCTGCAAAAAAGCAGCGTTTAGCTCCTAACGCAGCCCCATTGATTCCTATGGGGAAAATACATTTATGTCTACACCTAACACCCTAACATGAACCCTGAGTCTAAACACCCCTAATCTTACACTTATTAACCCCTAATCTGCCGCCCCCGACATCGCCGACACCTACATTATCCTATTAACCCCTAATCTGCCGCTCCGGACACCGCCAACACCTACATTATACTTATGAACCCCTAATCTGCTGCCCCCAACATCAACAACACCTACATTATATTTATTAACACCTATTCTGCAGCCCCCAACGTCGCCGCCACTATATTAAAGTTATTAACCCCTAAACCTAAGTCTAACCCTAACACACATTAACTTAAATATAATTTAAATAAATCTAAATAAAAATAACTATCATTAACTAAATTATTCCTATTTAAAACTAAATACTTACCTATAAAATAAACCCTAAGCTAGCTACAATATAACTAATAGTTACATTGTAGCTAGCTTAGGGTTTATTTTTATTTTACAGGCAAGTTTGTATTTATTTTAACTAGATAGAATAGTTAGTAAATAGTTATTAACTATTTAATAACTACCTAGCTAAAATAAAGACAAAAGTACCTGTAAAATAAAACTTAACCTAAGTTACAATTACACCTAACACTACCACTATAATTAAATTAATTCCCTAAATTAAAAAAAATTATCTAAAGTACAAAAAAACCAAACACTAAATTACAGAAAATAATAAAAAATACAAGATTTTTAAATTAATTACACCTAATCTAATCCCCCTAACAAAATACCCCCCCCCAAATTAAAAAGCCCTACCCTACACTAAACTACAAATAGCCCTTAAAAGGGCCTTTTGCGGGGCATTGCCCCAAAGTAGTCAGCTCTTTTACCTGTAAAAAAATTACAAATCCCCCCCAACATTAAAACCCACCACCCACACAACCAACCCTACTCTAAAACCCACCCAATCCCCCCTTAAAAAAACCTAACATTAACCCCCTGAAGATCACCCTACCGGTTTAGGGGTTAATATATTTATTAAAGTGGCGGCAATGTCTGGTTCGGCAGATTAGGGGTTAAAAATGTTATCATAGTGTTTGCGATGTGGGAGGGCCTCGGTTTAGGGGTTAATAGGTAGTTTATGGGTGTTAGTGTACTTTTTAGCACTTTAGTTAAGAGTTTTATGCTACGGCGTTGTAGTGTAAAACTCTTAACTACTGACTTTTAAATGCGGTACCAGTCTTGACAGGAGATGGTCTACTGCTCACTTTTTGTCAGATTCGTAATACTGGCGCTATGCAAGTCCCATTGAGAAAGAGGATACTCAATTGACGTAAGTGGATTTGCGAAATTTCCGAGTCTGGCCAAAAAAGTGAGCGGTACACCTGTACCTTCAAGACTCGTAATACCAGCGGGCGTTAAAAAGCAGCGTTGGGACCAGCCAACGCTGCTTTTTAAGCCTAACGCAAAACTCATAATCTAGCCGTTATTAAAGCCCCTAACCTAACACCCCCTAAATTAACACAAATTACCTAAACTAAAAAATGGTTGGTCACAGCTCCCAGAATCTTCACAAAGGTGCTAGGATCACTTCTAGCGGTTCTCAGGCCATGGGGCATAGCAGTGGTGCCCTATCTGGATGATAGCCTTATTATCTATACTATATTTGGAATATATTTAGGACAACAGTCCATCCAGATAAGGTTGTCACTATACCTGTTGGTTATATAAATATAAATTTTCAATACGTTTGGCAAAACTGGTATATGTATTATATATAGGACAGTTGAATATAAAAAAGGCTGTCACTACACCTGGAGAAATTTTTATATATAGATTAAAGCAGTTTTCATAATAAATTTTTGCTACTTTGGTAGCTTTATTATATATCCTGTAGCTTTGTTAGAAATAACACATTTTCGATATATTTAGGACAGCAGTCCATTCAAATAAGGGTGTTGTTACACCTGTAGGTTATATACATATAAATATATGTATAATACACCTGGAGATGAATGTATATAAATTGATAAAAGCAGTGTTGCTAAATAGTGTTGCTATATCTGTAACATTATCACAAAAATAAATATTGTTGCTACATCTGTAGCCTTATTATCTATAATATATTTGGCATATATTTAGGACAACAGTCCATCCAGATAAGGTTGTCACTATACCTGTTGGTTATATATATATATATATATATATATATATATATATATATATATATATATATATATATATATATATATATATATATATATATATATATATATATATGCAATGAAAGAAAGCACTCACATGACTTCTTACTTGTGGGTTAACCAAAAAGGCAACTTAACTTTAATTGATGTTTCGAGGTTCAAACTGACCCCTTCCTCAGAATTCTGAGGAAGGGGTCAGTTTGAACCTCGAAACGTCAATTAAAGTTAAGTTGCCTTTTTGGTAAACCCACAAGTAAGAAGTCCTGTGAGTGCTTTCTTTCATTGCATTTGTTTGGTACATGTTAGCACCCAGGCGGATGACACAGGAGGCTGGATTTACTATATGAAGGATTATATATATATATATATATATATATATATATATATATATATATATATATATATATATATATATAAAAAGTAAGTCTGGGTTTTGCTACTGCTGAAGATTCAATATACAGTGTATATCAAAAAATTTAAAAATAATTTTAAGAAAAGATGCCCCCTAAAAGAAAGTTATCTTTAGAAGAACAATCTGATGCAAAAAAGAGACAAAATTATAGAGATAAAATAAATAAAAATTAAAAAACTGATGAAGAAGGGACCATTTAAGGGAAGCAAAAGCAGTTCAGAATAGAAAAGAGAGAGCAAATATGACAGAAAATCAGAGACATAAAGAACAACAAAATAATGCTTATGCTCAGAGAAAAGCACATTCAGAAAATGAACAATCAGAAACACAAAAACAGCTTAGCATAAGCAATACAGAAAGGAAACATAAAAGGAAACTTAGTGCAAGTTATGTTAAACGCCATCGTACAAATTTGGCAAAACCTACTCAACACATTGCAGCACTTGCGTGATCTGATGATTCATTAGATCATCATAACTGTAGAGAGCTAAATGTTATATGCACCAACTGTGATGCATTACATTTAGCAAAAGAACAGCCATTAGACAAATTATTTAGTCAATGCTGCAGCAAAGGAAAAGTTAATATTGAAACTATTAAAGTTGCTCCTTTAATAGAAAGGTTAATGACAGGAAGTCATAAACATTAAAAAAAAAAAAAAAATATTAGATCTTTTAATAATTCATTAGCATTTGCTTCAATGGGGGCGAATATTGCTCCTCCTCTGGGTTATGGCCCTTTCTTTTTTAGAATTAATGGACAAATATATCACAGAACTGGATCACTTCATCCTTCCAATGAGGATAATAGAAAGTTTGCACAACTATATATTCTTGATCCTGATGAGGCTGTACAACAGCGCCTTAAGATTGATGAAAATGCAAATTGCAACCATGAATTAATGACTGAGTTGAATTATTTTATGGCTTTAAACAATCCTTTTGCAGAAGCATGTAAAATGTTGTATGAAGTAGAACAAGAATGTTTAGAAGATGCATCTCGAAATAGTGTTATACCTGCAACTGTGACCATGGACGTGATTACAGACAAACTCTTTCTGTTGTTGCACAAGGAAGTAGATCAGCTATAGTTGAAGCCAGCATAAAATGTAATCCACTCTGGCATAAGTTTAAACTTTTGAAGCTGACTAATAATGTAAGATCTGTTGATCCAGAGTTTAGATCTTGGCTTTTAAAGCTTGGAGATGTAGTACTGATAAACAAGCATGGTTTACATGAAGACATCTTTGAAATTCCATCCCAAATGATCTACAAAGACTCCATTGTAAAGGAGATTTTTGGTGAAGAGTTAAATGATTCTGAGGCTTTTAAGTTTTCAAAAATGGCCATTTTATGTAAAAAAAATAGTGATGTTGATAAAATCAATGAGGAAGTTCTGAGTTTGATAGACGGTGAAAGCTCTACATACTTAAGTACAGATTCCATTAATGATGAATCACAGGAAGATAGGGATAATTACCCAGTTGAGTTTTTAAATTAACTGGCTTGTTCTGGAATGCCAGTTCATAAACTCAATCTTATAATAGATAGTATTATTATGCTTTTGCGTAATCTTAACACCAAAAGAGGTCTTTGTAATGGCACCAGATTGGTTGTGAAAGCATTGTGTGAAAATTTAACTATTACACAAGTATTAACAGGTACAGCTGAAGTGCAAAATGTTTTCATTCCCTGAATCGACTTAGAACCAAATAATACTGAACTTCCTTTTGTATTACGAAGAAGACAATTCCCAGTTAAATTAGCATTCGCTATGACCATTAACAAAGCTCAGGGACAAACCTTAGAAAGAGTTGGCATCTATTTGTGAGAGCCAGTTTTTAGCCATGGGCAGTTATATGTAGCTTTGTCATGGGTAAAAAGCTCTGCAGATGTAAAAGTTAAAGTCATAGACGGACAAGAACAAGGGAAATTAATAACTGGAAGTGATTCCTGTTTTACTAAAAATGTTGTATATAAAGAAAAATACTTAAAGTAGACATAATTTAAAGGGAAGAAATTTTATTTTTATTTAGGACAGTAGTTTGTCCAAATAGAGTGTGGCTATATCTGTAGTTTATTATATAGAAAAATAATTTTGATATATTGAAAGTAGGCCGTTAAAATTATATTATTTCTACACCTGTAGCTTAAATATTTATGTAAAAGAAAAGTTACAAAATAGGTTGTTTCTACATCTGTAGTTTAAAAAATAATTAGACAGGCTTATTGACTAGTATATATATATAATACAAAATAGAGCACACTCCCACTTAGAAACGGCAACCAGGGTGCAAGCAAATATAAATACAAAATAGAACAAAGCATGCACTCACCAGTGAGTGCATGCTTTGTTCTATTTATATATATATATATATATATATATATATATATATATATATATATATACATATATATATATTTTTTTTTTCATAGCCATATTTTAAATATGCATCACATGCACACATGTCTCAGGGAAAACCAGCAACTTTGGGAATTGTAGTGTCCTAGAGTTGTGGGTCCGGGGCAGCGCTGTTGCAGTGAGAAAAGAAGTGCTACCTCTAGTGCTGTTCAATGCCACCTTCCATTCTCACTACAGCAGCACAGCCCTGACATGGGTAATTAGCAGCAAGTCTCCTTAGCACTGCTCACACTAGTGACACTCAGACAAGATAAAAAAAAAATCTTTATTGCACAATACTCTTGCTCCTGCTCCCGCTGGGGAGGCGCACCCCACAGTTTGGGAACCGCCGGTCTATACAATTGAAAGACAATTTTAAATCTAACTAGCGTATAGAAACTGTACAGTACAAGAAATGTATAAATAGTTGGTGCCCCCCAAAAATAAAAAAATAATAATCACAGTTGGTGTTAATATTAAAAACAAATCCAAAAAAAGATATCTAAAGTCATAACAGATGATAGTATTGTAAACTAGTCCAGAAAATGTTCTTCTGTAGTTCTCACACAGAGGCAGCTCCTTATTTAAGGTCATGGTCAAACCTTGGGGAATCTAGTTCCAAAACATCTGGGGTGCCAAGGTTGCTGACCCCTGCTCTACAGCATAAACTCCTGTATGAACAAGAGGGATTGATGGATGGATAACTTGAAAAACAGTACACAACAAGGTGTGATGATAACATTTTTAATAAAATCGAATAAAACACAGGCAAGACATTTCTCAGCCTCCCAAGGGATGTTTCATCAGGCCTACAGACATAAATGGTTTTGTTGTTTAAATTATTATTTATAGTTATGCTAACACATTTTGTAAACCGATAGACCCCCAAAACAATAAAGCCTGGTATAATTTTTTCCATTTTTCAAACGTAATTAAAATTAAAGTATTGAAATGTGTTTACTTATTTTTTAAATACAATGTTCTATATTCTGATTTTCTCTCAGGCTGAATAGCTTTGACACTTATTTATTTTCCCGTCTCTATTTAGCAAAATTAAATCAGACACCTATTAAATAAAAGGTGGCCTCTGAGACTTGAATTCATATTTTTGTCAACATAGACTCAAAATAAATTATGCTACAGTAGATTTTATAACAAGATTTTTTTGTGCATTCAGTATGACTTCAGATAATGTTAACTACATTAAAGATTTTAAGTGACATAATTAAGAAACAAAATCTGTATGCAAATGATTGACATTTTTTATAACAAAACTAATCACATTTCTAAAATACATTTAGTAACTCCTGTGATTGTGAGTTGTTTTAGGTTCATAAGAGTTTTGTCTTATTTATTTATCTATTTTACATATCACTCTTCTTGCACCCTGGAAGACAAATATATAACAGTAACCTGGCATAGAGAGGAGGGAATATGTACAGTTCACTTCTGCGCCTCTTTGAGTAGTCATTGACTCAAATACAATTAGGCAGTTGTATGTTCTTTTTGCATTGAAAGATAGTTTTTTTTTTATTGTTCAAATTCTATAATGTAATATTTTTGTTACATTTAGTTTTTTTATTTGCGGTTCCCCTTGAAAATAATGGTAACAACTGTGAATCCAATATTTGACTGTATTTTGGCTGTACGGCCACGTGAATCTATAATCTATAAGATGAAACCAAATTTTCAGCTGTGCATATCTTTAGTAATAAATAGTATAAGTAGTAGTATGTTATCCAATGATTTGCTATTATTACTGTTAATAATGACTGATTGCATATTATTATTAGCTCACTATTGTGCAAAAAATCTAATTATATCTATATATTTATGACTGGCGTTATCATATCCTAATTATACTTATTATAAACATGCTCAAGCGTTCAAGTACATTTTATTCAGATTTCTGTTTTATGCAAGTATTGCTAATAAAATTACAGTGGGAAACCTTTTTACTCAAATAAACAAGCATGAATTGGCTGGCCATAGCTAATCTCCTGAAGAGTTTTCAACATAAGGTGAGCTTCAACTACCCTCCATCTTAAAAGTACCTTTCTTTCCAGGGTTGGTGCTACAATAGCTGAAGACTATGTGACCGCCTTAGGGCACAAATTTGGTGCATGTCATCATTATTTTTAATATATACATTTATTTAGATTTTTGTGCTGCCTCTAAAACATAGGGAGGCAGAGAGTGCAGGTCAGCCAGAACAGTTGAAAGTATCTGGCTTAAAAATCACACTGCAAAGCCCTTGCACTACTTGCAAAACATTAGCAGCCTTTATAAAAGTTGGTGGTGCTGGTGACAGCAGTGGGATTCACCTCACGAGTATTACTGGTGCTGACGAGCATTTGTAGGAGCACTGTCAATCCTCCAACTTTTTATATACTGCAAAATATCAGTCACTATTAGTTGTGCAGCACCCATGTCTATTATCTGTCAACTCTACATGTATATTATATATATATATATATATATATATATATATATATATATATATATATGATTCATAAAGACGCAGCTCCTTCTTTTGTAAACATTATGTGTTTGGGCCTTTGTCAGGTATGCTGACCCTTTATGGATATATATATATATATATATATATATATATATATATATATATATATATATATATATATATATAAATAAATAAAATTGTATAGATGGCAATAATAATTATTCATCTCGGCATGTCCTATTTCAGCGAATAGATACTTTACATAATAATACAGTGCAGTTTGTTCATTTTCATTTTAGAAATGTTCAGCATCATTATGCAGCACAGAGTGCTCATCATCAGTGTATATGCACATATTATCATTATACGGGGCAGCCTGTTCTGTTTTTTTTAGTGTATGAATCCTCAACATCATTATACAGTGCAGCATAAGTGTTATCAGTCTAAAGGTTATCTGCATTCATTATACAGTGCAGCATGTATTTTAGTGTTTAGACACCTTGCATTATCATATAGTGTAGTGTAGTGTACTGGTCCCCTGGCTAAAACTTGCCAGTACTCTAATGCAAGTTAATGTGATCTATTGTAGAGCTTGAAAAATGTACACATACAGGAGAATCTATCAAGGTGCATTCACAGATTCTGAAAATGTGCAGTTGAATTTTGCAAGACTGAGTCTGCAACAGAAATTTAGGAATCAGTCTCTACTTATTATCCTAGGTGGCAGAGATAAATCACCTCAAAATTGCATGTTTGGTTTGATTGGCAGGCCCTACTCTCACACAATAGATTTCCAGGAACAGGGGACCAGACTGAACAATAAAGCTCTTCTGCAGTCTTAAATTTTGCTAAGTGGTGATTACAGGTGGACAGGCTCTCTGCTTGAGAACTTGTCCACCTGCAGCTTGGTAAGTTTTACTGTTAGGCATGCTAGTATCAGTCTAGGTATAATGGTGAACAATAAAAGAGATCATCCTGCCTCCAGGTTTGGGTGTTTTATATATTATCACTACTGTGGTGTGAAGAGCCACCACTGATTTGCTATGTTGTGCACAGCCACCACAATGGTACGGAATATCATGCAGAAATGAACCATTATACCTATTATAGTTATAATAAATTAGATTAACAGTCAAGACTTTGATTAGATAACATAATTCTATTTGCTCTATCATTATAGATAAAATAGTTAATCCTAGCACTGGCCCTGTTTCTTGCCATATACATATATAAACATATAAATATATAAATACATATGTACACATATATAGACACACACATATAGATATTGGCATGTATATGTATGTATCCATGTTAAAACCCTTTGCAGGTCTTTTTTTCTAACACCTGAGACCTCATATCTTTGAGCAATAAAGATTTTTTGTGCAAAATGTATTTTTAATATTTTTATTAGATAGTGTTATTATGACTGTAACTGTATTTCTTATGTGTTATGTGACACGTTTTTATTTGAGCCTAACAGTTAACCCGCACTCTTAGGTCACGCTTTCCCAATGTGCGTTAAATTAATTGCACTTAACAGATCGCATTTGCTTTCAACTTGTAATAAGCCTGCTACAGCCGACGCACACGCAAACAACCGCAATACATCCGATATCACTTGCACGTAACTGTTAGTGCACCACTCGTAATCTGATCATTTTAAATTTCCTGACAGTTTTTTTTCCCCTCCCATATGTCATTTTGCTTTAAAGGCACATGAAGACCAAAATTCTTCTTTCATTATTCAGATAGAGGGTGCCATGTACTAAATGGCGGGCGGACAGCTTCTTAACTCGCGAAGCTGTCCGCCCGCCTTCGCTACACACTGGCAGCGGATCTGTTGATCCCCTTGCCCGTATGTATCATTACACACTCATCAGAGTGTGTAATGCCCGCCCCTTCAATCGCGCAAGCAATCACGCGACTGAAGGGGCTGTCAATCACCGAGAGCGAGTGTGCTCTCTGTGATTTTGCTTCGCCACCTAAGAGGTGGCGTAGGGTGTAGGAAGCAGCAGTCTAATGACCGCTGCTTCATACATTGCGGGAAGCAGGCTCGCATAAGTGAACCTGCCCCGCAAAGGCTCCGGAGCAGCTTTCGCTGCTTCGTACATGGAACCCAGAGCCTTCATTTTTTAAACAACTTTCCAATGTACTATTGTCAATTTTGCTTTATTGAAGTAGAAGCAATGCACTACTGGGAGCTAGCTGAAAACATTGGTAAGCCAATGACAATGGCCATATATGTACAGCTACCATTAATCAGCTAGCACTTACCTCCTGAGCCAACCTAGGTCAGTTTAAACAAAGTATACCCAGAGAACTAAGCAAATTAGATAATAGAGGCAAATTGGAAAGTTTTTTCAAATTGTATATTCTATATGAATCATGAAAGAACATTTTTGGATTGATGGCCCTTTAGGGAAATAAATATATATTTTAAATGAATGACCTTGTTTACTGTATTGCTATTCAAATGCTTAAAGGGACACTGAACCCAATTTTTTTCTTTTGTAATGCAGAAAGAGTATGCAATTTTAAGCAACTTTCTAATTTACTCCTATTATCAAATTTTCTTCGTTCTCTTGCTATCATTATTTGAAAAAGAAGGCATCTAAGCTTTTTTTTTTGTTTCAGTACTCTGGACAGCAGTTTTTTATAGGTGGATGAATTTATCCACCAATCAGCAAGGACAACCCAGGTTGTTCACCAAAAATGGGCCGGCATCTAAACTTACATTCTTGCATTTCAAATAAAGATAACAAGAGAATGAAGACAATTTAATAATAGGAGTAAATTAGAAAGTTGCTTAAAATTTCATGCTCAATCTGAATCACGAAAGAAATTTTTTGGGTACAGTGTCCCTTTAAGTGCTTAAGGAGGACATAACCCTAGTCATTTTTTAATTATATATTTTTATGTTATTACTTTTGAATATGCTTTCTATAGCTTATTGGTTTTATTTAGTGCTTTGTTATTTTTTGAGAATGTTGTTGACTGAATTACAGTTCACATTAAGATTGCCACCTCATTCATGTTAACATGGACAGTTATGAGCTACACATGCTGCAGGGTGTCAATGGAGGAACATGTATTGTGCCTATGAATAGCACTAGTCATGTACCTTCCTGCACACCCTGCAACATGTGTAATTCATAACTATCCAGGTTAACATGGCCGAGGTAGCAACCCTAGATCACATACATTATATTTAAGATTATTCAGGAAATTTGCAACCAGATTCTGCAGTAGGGTTCTATGTTATGCTAAGCAACTCATATACTCATTCAGTACTCCATCTGGGTACTGCATCTGGTGTTCCTGAGTGTTACCTGCTGCCTGGGTTAGCTGATACACCCTGAGTTATTAGCCTGCTATCACAAGCAAACAAGACAAGGGTGCTTCAGCTAAATGTAAGTATCCATTTGGCTTTCTATTCAGTGTGGGATTTGTTACATCTCTGATCTACACATGAGGCGCCCCTTTGTCTTTTGTATCCAGTGATTATTGAACCACTCCGAACCTCCAAGATTACAAAAAGCCATGTGTTTTGAAGCACTCTGTGGTCTTTGCTCTTAGGAGGGAGGTAATTGTGGTAAATGGGGTATAAGAAAAACAGGAATAGGTATAAAAGATTCACAATTCCCCCAGTGGTAGCCCCCTTTATATGTGTTATGGAACTTTTTAGCTAATTCTTTTTTTTTTGTAAATAATTTTTTTATTGAGGTTTTGCGATGTGAATAACAAACAACATCAACATCAGAGACATTTACAGCATTGTTTTAAATATATTGACACTTGCATAGAAAAGGAAAAAAATATAACGGTGCATAACAAGAAATAGGCTTATTAAACCTCTATTTTATAATACTATAGCGCAATTGGCTGACTAATCGGTTGACCGCTTTTGGGCCAAATGGACACGAAAGCTAAAAGGCTTCTAGTAGTCAGGTGATCAGCCACTTTTGGGACATATAATTATATTGCATAGAAAATAGAGAATAGTCCCCACCTCCACAGGTTAAATACTCTGTAATCTTCTGACACAAAGTTAGTAAGATGTGGGGAGTTGGCTATTGTGATGGCCAGCCTTAGGCCATTGTGTGAGGGGGGAGGGGAGAGATGTCAGCGGGCGAGCTCCGCTCAAAATATAGGGGATATGGGGGGGGGCGGAGCAGTCTATATTGAACCAAAAAAGTAACCAAAGGGATCAGAAAAGATTAATTGGTATACTTAGAGAGAGAATGGTATTTAACAGCAGACATCCATAGCATAGTAGTAAGGTTACGTGCTAATTAGTAGCACAGCACTTAGTCCCTGACATAAGATAATATTAAGGGGTTAAAGATGCAAGCACCTTATAAGATATGAATAACATCCCCTTTATAGCATACAGAGGACAGTAAATACATGGTTCTCTGGAACTCATACAGTATATATTTGCCCTAAGTATGGACAGTTAGATCATGAACAATGCAACAGTTAAAGAGCATAATTACTTATGAAACATAGATATCGAGCTTATATGTATGTATGTGTATATGTATGATGATGACGTTTTGAGAAATAAGTACCCTTGGGTTACCGTTAGTATACCACATGAGACAGATGGGCACTCTTAAGTCTATGATCGGTAGTATCATTCATGACCAACATAACATCCAAACATTATGAATATGGTCGACGTGTTAGCAAGCGACCTGTAAGGAAATTGACAAAGTACAAGGAAAACATAACAGTTTAACAAGTAGTAAGACTGAGCAGTGCAGTACAAATTAAGAAGATTCACAACTCTTAGAATTTCTGAACACAATAATTGTAAGGTGCATAACCTTCTAGTTGTATAGTAGCATAACCTATAGCAGCCAAACATGTTGATAAAATGTGTATCCCATTGGCAAACAAAGGAAACCCAAGGCTGCCATAATAAAATTATATCTTGTGAATGTAGATTGAGTTTATCTCTGTCCTTATTTTCCCTTCTAGTAATATTGTTATACCCATAATGTTTAGGGAATAGTAAATAGTAAAGGTCTTTATAAGGACTTAAAATGACTCAGCAATAAATTTATAATAGGGATGATAAACTATTAAACCTAAGACTAGGGGAATATACTGGGTTTAGCCATAATAAAGACATATTACAGAAACATTAAGAACTGTAGAACAGGTGTATGTATAATAAGTCAGACAACCTATACAATAACTTGGTAATCTCCTGTTTCATACGTAGAGATTCCCACTGTACATTGTTGATGCACAACAGAACTTCATCACTGAAACAAAACAGCACCAGTGTGAACCATAAGGGGAATCTGTATAGGAGCATTGAGGCAGTATTAAGACATACAACTTTATCAGATATATAGCTCTGTAGCATCATGTCTAACATAACAAAGGCCTATGACAAAGCATTATGCATCTATCTCCACGAGAATAAGCACATGCCTATGTATCCCATAGATAAATAGTAATAAAAGCTGGCACTATATATAGCAACATCTGGAACCTAAATTGTGCTAGCTAAGCTATGCGGACATGTACCGCGTATTTGGTATATAAAGAATCATTCATTTGTGGGAAGTATTTAAAGTCATACAGTCCATGTAGAGTTATGCAGCTAATAGGAACCAGATGAGGAATACTGCTTAACCTACTGCAATGGCATCAGGCTGGGTTGCAACATGTAAATAACTTAACTGGCATAGAGTCTGAATCAATAGGCAGCGGAACTTGCACTGTACTTGTGAGATCGGTCTGCTGAGAATGCCGTAGAACAGTAAGTCCCAATAGGTAAGTGTCCAGAGGCTTACACTGTGTCGTCTCCCATGACTTTCAATGCGGCTACTAAATCCTCCACTCTCTCTCTGTGCTGCCATGGTCTGTTTATCAGCACCTCCTCTCCGCTGTATTACAACGTCAGAACCAGCTGTGACAAAAGAATTTCCTGCTTCCCAGGATGGCAACAGGTTCGGCTTTGCTTTTATGTCTCCAGTCAGCAATAAGCAACCTCGGTTGTTAACTTTAGTTGTCCTGGGAGCGTGGATACTCACAGCAGTCTGTGATTCCATATGCTGTAAAACGTCATGTCTTTGCTCCGCCATCTTAGGTGCACATGGATCTTGAACTAGCTGTACAAGCTTGGTAAAATGTCTGTGCATCTGTCGATCAAGCCCCATAAGGAGTGCATGTATTAGAGAGTGATAATCTTCTTCCATGGTCAAAATAAAATGTGTAGTTCCTGGTTTCTGACTTTTAAAACGATATTAGTTTGGAGCTCCTGAAAACTCTGTCAGCTCTGTTTGGCGTTAAGCTCCGCCCCCCCCCTTTTAGCTAATTTTTAACTCTTTCACTGGTAAGTCAATTCACATTCCAATGCTATTGACTTTTTTTGTTTGTTTTCTATTCACATTAAAACATCAATTACATTGGTTCCTTTGTGAAGTACCCACACATGTCATGCATTGTTTTTTTTAAAAAGTCTAATAACTTTTAGAAAATAATTTTAATTTGCAGAAAGACCCAGGTATGAGAATGTACTACATATAAAATGGAAAAACATTTTTTAACATAATGTTGATGGTATGGGAATCATCTTAAATATTCAAAACACACATTTCCTTTTCAATATATAGTATAAGTTTACCTTCACAAACAACAAATTTAAGATTTTGTATCTATTTTATTAATTAAAATTGCTATTTTATAAGAAAATATTTATGTTTGTTGCCACCTAGCACCTACAAGCGATTTATAAACAGTAAATACTAGTCGATAAGCCTGGCCATAGGGCAGTCTAATTATCTTTTAAATAAAGAGTATACTTTATATTAATATAAGTCCATATAGTGAAGGGCACTCTCAGGTTTTATATAGAAGCCATGGGAGCAATACAGCACAGCTGGAAATGTCCTGATGAAGGCCCAACTGAGGGCCGAAACGGCGACCATGTTCTTTTGACACTATCAATAAATTAATACTTATTGGCTTCTATATAAAACCTGAGAGTGCCCTTCACTATATGGACTTACATACTTGCTTCGCTTTAAGGATTGCACCCAGGTCACGGACACACCTCTAAGATTGGAGTGCTGTGCCACTGGCTATTTAACAGTATATATATATTAAACAATTAAAAAGAAAGATGAATGACACAAAATATTGACATTCACAAAAGACTGGGAATACAGCACTCTTTTAAAGGACACTTAAGAAGCATTACTTTCAAAAAGTGGTTTTATTGTGTGGCCAGTAGGTCCGGGCTAAGCCAGATCTACCTCTGCAAAGGCAAGCAAATTACAAACCAGAATTAATAGTAACAAGTGGTTGACTTGAAGTCAACTTACATAGTAATACATAGTGATATCAAAAAGGGCCGGCCCAAGTGTTGCCCATGTTAAAAGGAGCTAAACACGATAATGTTTAGTAATAAGCAGAAAGCTCAACAAGGTGCTGTAGGTGGAAGAGAGGCTCTCCGGTGTGCGTCAGACCTAATATAGGTTTTAGTGAAAACTGAGACACCTGTAAGCAGAGCAATTTACCTTCCAAAATACAGTACTTGTCATACTAATAGTGATGATTACAAGCAAAAAGGCTTAAAGCATGACAAGTTATAATAACACAGCACTATCAAAATATGACATTGATCAAATAGGCATACAAGATGAATTCAAGGGAAAACCCTTTAGGGACTTCAGGTGTTGAAGCAGTCCTCCAAACCAGTGCCGTGGTGACAAGTGCAAAGTCCCCAGGGTTAGTAAAGCACTACTTGATAAGGTGCCCAACAGCGGAAATAAAGCAGATCATCAATAAATGAGCATAAGCAAGCGGTATGCGATTGTTAGCTGTTAAGAGGTGTAGCAAATGGAAATATGCAAAGTCACTTAAGCAGAAAGCAAGAAGCAGGTAAGCAGCGAGAGGTCAAATTTATGCAGCGTGGATTTGCAGGCAAAACAAAGCACATGTATCAAGCTATCAAAGGAAAGGGTACAGGAGGATACTTGCTGTTTAAATAGTACCCCTCTGTCAACTGCGCCCTTTCAAAGCTATGACAGTTTACCCGCAGTCTTATCGTAACTCCAGATCGCCTTTGAGACCTCTCACCAGCCGTTCCTTTACTCTGTGTACTCAGCAATCATCTGTTATCCTCCAAGTGATTTTGGAAACACCTCGTACCGTGCTGGTGTATTTTTCATAAACACGCCAACACACCAGAAAGTTTGCTGCTTTATTCCTCTGTAGCGCAACCCGGTTCAACAATGAGCTTCGCCAAACAGCATAAACATCACGTGGGTTGGCTAACCAATCGCCAACACGTGTTTCACCCCTACGTCATCAAGGAGATGGGGCTTCATCAGGGCATGTTCATTTGCACGCCATACGTGCTATTTTATAGTGATTTAGAAAAACGCCCATAGCAACAGGTGAAATAATGAACACATAAAAAAGTGAGCAGTTAAAATTAATCAACATTTACATATATACAATTATCATTCTGCATGTTACTATAAACTCAATTCTACTCGAAAATTGGTTGTTAACAGCTGCTTATTGAACTATCAGATGTGAAGTATTGAATCATAAAGAGGTCAAAAATAAAAGCTAGAGAAAACTTCCCATATCAAGCTTTTCATTAAGACCGCTTTGACCAATGGTAGCAAGGTTATAAATCCACCTACATTCTTTTTGTAGGAGGATTTTATCGTTATTACCCCCTCTACCATTGGTGATTCCCTTGTCAATGCCTGTCACCCTCATACAGTCAGGTAGACTGTCATGAAAAGTTTCAAAGTGTCTGGCTACACTGCTGGTTTGTAATTTGTTTTTAATGTTGTCCCTGTGTTCCAGGATTCTATCTTTCAGAATCCGTTTTGTTTTCCCGACATAAAAACAGGGGCAGCTACAGGAAAGGAGGTAAATTACCCCTTCGGTATTACAGTTAAAAAAATATTTTAACCTATACGTTTTCTCCTCATTTACTGAAAAAACTTTTGTCTGTAACATGAACCGGCAGGCCACACACTTTTTACAAGGAAAGTTATCTGTCAGCTTTTGTCTAGACAACCAGTTCTTTTGGGGGGTAACAAATTTGCTCTTTACCAATCTGTTTTTTAGATTTGGGGCTCTCCTAGCTGTTAAAAGGGGGTCTTTTCCTAATTCTTTAGCAATGTTTTCATCATTTAAGAGAATACTCCAGTTCTTCTTGAGTATATCCCTTAACTGATCCCAGTGGCAATTGTACTCAGTAATAAGTCTGATTCTGTTGTCACTTTCTCTTGTTTTAGGGAGTAACAGTACATTCCTATCTGTTTTCTGGGCAGACGTTCTTGCATGTGCTATTATTCTCTTTGAGTATCCCCTAATCTTAAAACGCTGTTCCATAGAGATAGCATGTTCATTATATTTTGAGATTGAGGAACAATTCCTGCGTAGACGCAGGAATTGACCTTTTGGGATACCTCTCTTTAAGTGTTCAGGGTGGTGGCTCTATGCATCGAGCACACTATTTGTGGCTGTTTCCTTCCTGAAATTCTCAGTTATGAGAGTATCCCTTTCAATCTTTATGTTTTTTATATATATATATATATATATATATATATATATATATACACATTATTCTCAAATATTGTATACTACTGAGCTTTTTATTAAGCTTTCTATGAAGCTTATGAGGTAAAATATTTCCAATCGTTTTTTTTTTGTTTTTTTTATACAACTTAAACTTTTAAAAAAGCTGTTTAAAATAAAAAAACCAACAGGCTTATCTTCAGCTTTTAAAAAAGTTTTTGGATAGAATAGCTAATAATACTAAACAATTAAACTAAATTCGATGTTCCGATATTAATCTAACTGATCTCTCTCTACAACAACTCTCCTCGCAGACTACTTTTTTCTAACTGCGTCAAATACTGTTTTAACATATTATTTAAATTAAATAACTGGCGCGAGAAAGGGGCGTGGTTAGTCACGAGCGACACACGATTTGCCGTGAGAGGCGTGGCTTTCCACAAACGTACAGTGTTTGATTGACACTGATGTATATGTTAATTTCTATGACCAAAAAATATTTTCAAGAGTTGCGATCGGCAATTTCCGTAACTACACCCACTCATAATTTATACTGTATCAATGCATAGTTAATGTATCAATAATGTAGACACTAACAAAAAAAATAAGCATTAATAAAAATGTCAGTGTCTACATTATTTATACAGTCACTATGCATTGTGACTGTATAAATAATGTTTAGACTGAGCGCCTCCCAATAATAAACCTAACAGTTCTTTACCTATATTTCCGCCTTCCACAAAAAACGCAAGTAAAACTAAAATTTATAACCCCTTAACCGTCAACCACCCACATCGCAATACACCTAATTACCCTATTAACCCCTAAGCCGCAAAACCCCCACATCACAATAAACCTATTTACCCTATTAACCCCTAAACCGCAAGACCCCCACATCGCAATACACCTAATTACCCTATTAACCCCTAAACTGCAAAACCCCCGCATCGCAATACACCTAATTACCCTATTAACCCCTAAACCGCAAACCCCCCACATCGCAATAAACCTAATTACCCTATTAACCCCTAAACAGCAAAACCCCCACATTGCTATATACCTAATAACCCTACTAACCCCTAAACCGCAAAACACCTACATCGCAATAAACCTATTTTCCCTATTAACCCCTAAACCGCAAAACCCCTACATCACAATAAACCTATTTACCTTATTAACCCCTAAACCACAAAACTCCCACATCGCAAAAAATCGAATTAACTTATTAACTCTTTAAACCACCAAAACCAAATAACTATTTAAATAACTAAGTACCCTAACCTAACACCCCCTAACCTAACAACCCCTAACCTAACAGCCCATTAAATAAACCGAAATTACCTAAACTAATACATTCTAAAGTTTCAAAAAATAAAAAAAATAAGTTTACAAAAAATAAAAAAGGCTAACATTACAGAATATAAAAAATCAAATTACCAAATTTAACAAAATTATACCTAATCCCTATGAAAATAAAAAAGCCCCCCCCCAAAATAAAAACACCTCCTCTACTCTAAGAATAAACTTCCAGTAGCCCTTAAAAGGGCTTTTTGCAGGGTATTGCCCCAAGATAATCAGCTCTTTTACAAAAAATATATAAAGTCCCACCTAACAGTAAACCTAAACTACCCATTGCCCTGAAAAGGGCATTTGTTTGGGCATTACCCTTAAAAGGGCATTTAGCTCTTTTACTGCCCATCCCTAATCTAAATAAAACAACCCCCTAAAAAAAAAAAAAACATTACAAAAACCAAACTCTAACCCCCAGGTTGCTACTCACGGATCCTGAAGTCCGGTGGAGAAGGTCCTGTTCCAGGCAGTGAAGTCTTCTTCCAAGCGCAACCTCTTCTTCCAAGAACATCCTGCGCGGAGCTGAAGACTGAAGTATTTTTTAATACTTGATGCGGCAGTATTTTTTTTTTTTTTTAAATACTTGATGCAGACGGTTAGTTTTTTTTGTTTTTTTTAAACTTGATGCGGGCGGTTAGTTTTTTTTTTAATACTTGATGCAGGCAATTAGTTGATGCTTACGCTGCATCCCGCTGGATTCCAAAAATGGTATCCCTATGAATTCTTTTGTCCTCGCGCTGCCAACATTTCATTGAGGATGAGTGCGCAACTGCCGACGAAGACTGACATTACAAAAGCAATTATAGTATAGATACATTTTAAAACTACATCAAATTCAAAATTTACACAGAGCTAAAAACTCGTTGAGATGATCTTTGCATGTTCCCACTCTTTTCCAAATGTTTTAAGGGGACATTAAAGGGCCACTGTAAGTAAATATTTTCTATGCCTGTTACTAACTAACTACCCCAAATACGCTTTTTATCAATAGCATTTCATTAACATATCTCTACCGTATATCAGAAATCTTGTCTGCAAATTGAATTGTTTTCCAAACCCACTCCGTGGGTATCCTTTGCTCTGTACCAATCCGTTTACAATACCTAGGTTTCAAAATGGCGCTTTAAACACAAAGTTATTGTTTTAAGTATTTTGAACACTCAGTGCTGAAAATAGTGGGCAGGATAACGTGACATCATCAGCGAATAAAAGATATAACTTTTAGAACGTTATGAAACTTCGTTTTGGAGAAAATATAGGTCAGTAGGTTTTAATTAATGTTTATTAACTTTAATATGTTAGTTGTTTAGCTTAAAAATTATAACAGAAAGTAATCCTTTAAACACAAATTGTAAACTACATAATAATGAACCTTTTTGTATAAGAATAATTTTGCAATAAAAACTGCAGCTTTATTTTCTCAAATGAGTATATTGTTTTATGTTTATTCTTTTCACTGATTCCCCTCAGAACAAAAGATCCTGGGCTAACCAATCATAAACTGATATTCAGATACAGCACAAACTCTCGGCTAGATTTAGAGTTTTGTCGGTAAAGACCCGCGTAGCTAACGCTGCTTTTTTTCCCCAAAACACCTTTCCAACAACGCTGGTATTTAGAGTTGTCTGAGGGCTGCGTTAGGCTCAAAAAAGGGTGCGTTGAGCCGAATGTAGCTCCACTTCAACCCTCAATACCAGCGTTGCTTACGATAGCGGCTAGCTGGAAAAACGTGCTTGTGCACGATATCCCCATAGGAAACAATGGGGCAGTTTGGGCTGAAAAAAAACCTAACACCTGCAAAAAAGCAGCGTTCAGCTCCTAACGCAGCCCCATTGTTTCCTATGGGGAAACAGTTTCTAAGTCTGCACCTAACACCCTAACATGTACTCCGAGTCTAAAAACCCCTAACCTTACACTTATTAACCCTTAATCTGCCGCCCCCGCTATCGCTGACAGCTGCATTATACTATTAACCCCTAATATGCCGCCCCGGACACCGCTGCAACCTACATTATCCCTATGAACTCCTAATCTGCTGCCCCTAACTCCGCCGACACCTATATTATATTTATTAACCCCTAATCTGCCCCCCCCAACATCGCTGCTACCTTACCTACACTTATTAACCCCTATTCTGCCGACCGGAACTCGCTGCTACTCTAATAAATGTATTAACCCCTAAACCGCTGCACTCCCGCCTCCAAACCCTAGAATAAATAGTATTAACCCCTAATATGCCCTCCCTAACATCGCCGCCACCTAACTTCAAGTATTTACCCCTAATCTACCGACCGGACCTCGCCGCTACTATAATAAATGTATTAACCCCTAAAGCTAAGTCTAACCCTAACCCTAACACACCCTTAAATTAAATATAATTTTAATCTAACGAAATAAATTAACTCTTATTAACTAAAGTATTCCTATTTAAAGCTAAATACTTACCTGTAAAATAAACCCTAATATAGCTACAATATAACGAATAATTATATTGTATCTATTTTACGGATTATATTTATTTTACAGGCAACTTTGTATTTATTTTAACTAGGTACAATAGCTATTAAATAGCGCTAGCCAAGAAAGCTCTTAACTACTGACTTTTTTCTGCGGCTGGAGTCTTGTCGGTAGAGGGTCTACTGCTCACTTCAGCCAAGACTCTAAATACCGGCATTAGGAAGATCCCATTGAAAAGATTGGTTACGCAATTGGCGTAAGGGGATCTGCGGTATGGAAAAGTCGCGGCTTGAAAGTGATCGTTAGACCCTTTCCTGCCAGACTCTAAATACCAGCGGCCGGCCAAAACCAGCGCAAGGACCCCTTCACGCTGCTTTTGACGGCTAACGCAGAACTCTAAATCTAGCCGTCTGTTTGCACATGTGCAGACTGGGGTAACCTGCCCACTTTAATTCCCTTAAGGAGATTTAGCTCTATTTCAACTTACTATTGCAAAAAGTGAGTTTCCTATGATGATGTTTGTTGTAAAATGTATAATCAACCTTTTAAAAGCATGTGACAACATAAAAGCTTAGGGAGGGAGGAGAAAGTAAACAAAAGCTCACATAAATTGCCTAAAAGTATTAACTCAAGTCTCCCTGGGAGAAAGTGAAACAAGCAGAATCGTTAGATGCATTTTACAGCAAAACACTGCAAATTGATAATGAAGGTTTATTGCAATAATGTTTCACTTGCAATAATGAAACATTTTATGCATTGTTGAAATGCCAAGTTTAATGGTCCTTTAAACAAAAGGAGAATGAGTTAACCCTTCATTTGAAAGTAGAATGCCTCATTTAAATAAGTGGTCTCTTGTCCATCTTGGTTCAATAGTGTCCTCTTTTACTCAGTCATAAGTACTTTGTATCATGATCCCCTACATTCTAGAGAGATAAACTCCAGTATTTGAAATGAAGAGTTCCACATTTCTGTATTGGTGGATGGGGGGGGGGGGGTGAGGTTTAAATATGTGATGACATAATGTAGTTCTTAACATTTTATACAGGCTTTCCAGGACAGGAAGGTGAGGGATGTTGGGGGTAATGACACGGCCCTTTCATGAACATGGAGTATGAATGGGTTGGGGCGGGTTATAGATGGAACCTTGTGGTATCAGGGAAGTTCTCATTGGAGCCAATCCTTTAAATCCCCTCCCAACCCATGGTGATCTCAAAGAATTTGGGTTAGTTGGGAGGTCTGCTTTACTAATGAGGAATTTTTAATTGAGATGGAAAGGAATACGCAATATATGATTAATGTAGAGGACAACAAGATGCTGTTCTTGGCAATGAAGTAGTTAATACTGAAACTTTAGTAATGTTTGTAACCTAAATCGAGGTTGTTTGTTGAAAAATCTGAATCTTCTGCACTTTCTGAGAAACTAATAAACATGCATTTTGTTAATAAAGGTTGACAAAGAGACATTTGGGATTAACTTCCTTAAAATGTGCCATTTTCAAAGCTCTATAATTTTTGTAAGATTATTTTATGATAGCTACTTCCCAAGAGATGCTAATAAAGTTAGTTTGACCTTTTTACTAATAGGCTGTACATCTGGGTTTTGTAAATTAAAACGAGTTATGAATTTGAAAATCTCATGCCAAAAACTTTTGTAAATCTCTATGCATTGCAGATAATTTTCTTGTAATTTATATTTCTTATTAACTTTAAATACTTTGGTTTTAAAACACATTATTTTATGACCATTTCTTGTTCCATAGAGTCTGAACTTTTACTTAAAGGGACATTAAACTGTTGAGTACAACTACAATACAATGGCTACTAACTATCCTATTGCCTTTCCTCTTGTGCCTGCAGCTGTCTTCAAAGTCATTCTCTTATTTTAACCCCTTAAACTTTTAGTTAGTGAAGCTCTGCATTTTCTCACTGGGTGGCTCCATCTTGAAACTTATATTTGTTTTTTTAATTTTCAAACTGTGCAGGGAAAATAAAAAATGAAACAATTCTGCTCTCTATTATGTGACAGTTGATTAAAAGGTACAGCTGTCAAAGGCCAGATTTGTGAAAGCGCACGGCTCCTAACAGAGATGGCGGAACCCAGTATTAACTGTATTCTGTAATGAGTTAAAATAAAAGAGATAAAACAATAATATGGTGAGTGGTAACTAAGCTACTGAAGTTGTACAGAGTATTTTTAATGCCCCTTTAATTAAGAAAATATATCTTGTGTGCAGAATACAAAATAAAAATAATTTGATGAAATTATATCATATACATTTCTATTGTTATCCTTCTAAGGATTTAAGCCTTGTGTTGCCCCCTCCCCCCCCCCTTAAAAAAGAAGCTTTATATATTCAGTATGATTATAATTGTGAGATCCTTTTATAATTTCAGTGACAGGATTGATTTGGTTAATGGCTTTGCACAGCACTAAATGTCCCCTCCCACACAAGATTTATTAGATTATATTAGGTTAAATGGCAGATGATCAATACAAGTGACCATACACTACAGTATCAAATGATAGAGTAAACCAGTGTTTATTTTTCAATTCCATTAATAAAAAATATACTTGCCTAAATTGTGACTAAAATAATTAACTTCAGAATACTGTAATTTATCTCATGTTTTTAATTGTTATAGAAATTCTCATTTTTAATTGAACATCTGATTTTTAATCTAAATGACAAAGTAAATCCAAACCTAAACAGTGCTCCAAATAACACGTTAACCTAATAGAACTTATGAGTATAAGAAGACCATTGTCTTTTTTTCTCTCTCTTAACATTTTAGTAAAACTCAATGTCAAGCCAACAATTCTATGCAAACAAAACTCTAAAATAATATTTTTAGGATATATATATATATATATATATATATATATATATATATACGCATACAAAT